>NC_087161.1:27668522-27713522 GCF_035594125.1 Scylla paramamosain | reverse complement strand
TCTACATTGATTTTCCAGATAGTGTTATATATTGGTCTTAGTCTTGATGTTGTGGGGTTGCGATGATCTTAAATGAATAATGACCTTAATGAACACAGTGATGGTAATGGCTGTGGGAATGTGTGCGTGTCACATGAAAACAGTTCAGTCACCTTTCGCCTGGACCGTTTTCTCTCGTTACTGTCTTGACTTCCAGACTGCACTGGTGAATTATTTTTGAACAAGCCAGATATATTTCTTTGACACATTCTGGGCTGTGTACATCTTGTATTGAAGGAAGGTTCATCAGTCTTGGAGGCAGAATGGTGCTTGTGTCTGGCCCAGTGTTGCTGTCTTGGGAGGGAGAGTGAAGGCATGAGGCAGGAGGTGGTGGTGGTGGTGGTGCAGACGAGACTACCATGGGGTGTGTAAAGAGGTTTACAGCAGGAAGGAAACACAGCAGTGCTCAGAACAGCGCACACCACTGGCGTAATAGATGCAGGTCATGGTGGTAGCAGTAGCTTTGCTTAAACAAGGATCAGTATTCCCCTATCAGCATTGTGCGTGCGCGCCGGCGCCGCACCTGGCTGATGACTGGGCGACAGGAAAGACGAGATGATGCAGGGTTTAAGAGGCTGTGGAAGGCGGTGTTGCTAGTGAGCGTAACCTTTGACTTGTTAGTGTACTAGCAAATAAAATGGTGAGGAGGAAGCCTGTCGTAAGTGGTGTGTTAGTATGTAGTGTGGACGTTGGGCGCATGTGTGTTGCCTGCGTGGTGTGGGTGTTAAGGCTGCAGTGTTTGGGATGCCGGCGTTGGGGTGGAGGGTATCGCTTCTCGGCCTTTTGGCTAAGATCAAAGTGTAGTATCTGTTCTTATCAGCTTAATATCTGATACGATCCCCATGTGGGATCTACGATATTAATCTGATTTTTGGATTATGGCGAAGTGCTAGGGGCTTGCTCCACCTTTGCCGCGGATCGGCCCGGTATTGCAGTACTTCCGGGATCGGTCCACTCCCCTCGGGGAGAATATATCAAGCATTATTGAAATGATTGTAGTACATGACATTCACAGATAGTTTGTCGCGGATATGCTCGGTTTTGAAGAACTTATGGGATCAGTCTGAGCTACCAGGAGAGAAAGAGCAGTGAAACGGTTAAAGTATTAAAAATAAATAAAACCTTGCTGCATATTTGTCTGGGATATTTCCTCTCTCCGGGGAGAATGTAACACCTATGACTATCAGAGAAACAATAATGAGTAAGGGACTTGCTGCACTTCGGCCGTGGATAGTTCCTTCTCTACCCGTGAAGATACACCACCCATCAGTGAAATATTCGTAGTGCTAGGTGGTCCGCTCTTGCCGTGGAGCGGCTTGGTTTCAGTACGTTCAGTACGGCCTAATTTCTGATTGCTGACCACAGACCTGTAAGGAAAGGGAATAGTTGATTGGTCGGTTTTAATGCGTTGCGACACTAGGATCATTAGGCGACGTTAAAATTACACTTAATCTTCATAATAATGTTCATATTGACCGAGCATAATACTGCATTAGTGATTCAATACATTATTCCCCACCAGACCTGTAAAACAAACAACGGACAAGACATAAAAGACATAAGTGTGCAAGTCAGTGATTCGAAGACATGAAGAAGCCCCAAACCAGATCGTTTGTTTCTGTCAGTGGCATGTGTTGCGCTCCGGGGATCTCACAGCGATGCCTGCGGATGAATCGTTTTATAGAAGGATGCCCCAGGTGCTGATAGGGGAATGATCATGCAGCATTATTGAACTGATCATGTGCAAGTGGCGATAGCATTCATTACGTCTTTGGTCAGCTTGCCTTCCTTAAAGCTTGCTCTCAAATAAATAGATAACTGATTAATGAAACAAGTACATTTTCCAGGCTTGAATGATGGTTTTAATTGTGCGTGTCATATCTTCACGTTCACTTGAGTGTATCTTTCCAAAACACGTCTTTACCCGTTCTCTCCCACACGACTGACATTCTTGGTTCAGTGCAGCTCATCAGGACCAACTTATATAATTGGAATACTTGCAGAACTGACCTCTGAATGTATTTTGACTCTGTCACACTCCTTGGGGTTATAGTTAGGTGGGAGTAATGCCTCGTGTTTTGAATCACATATGTGTTTTAAAAGGGTTGAACCATGAGAGGGATCTTGATGTCACAAGCGCAACGATACGAATTGGTCCTTAGCCAGGCCTTCATAAACAGACACCAACCAGTAGCCAGTATGTTGATATAAAGAATCGGCATCTTAATGTCACAGGTGAGTAAGTTGCCGAATTAAATATCCATGAAGATTAATGAAAACACTATGAAGAACAAATAGTTTTACGTAAAATACTTCCATAACAGTTTGGGAGTGTGGTGGGGTGTTGAGTGTGGTAGGACTGGGCTGGGGGATTGAACTTTGAAATCATACTTACCTGGCACAGGAGACACCGTGATCATGAAGGCGGTTCTCCCAGGGTGAGGCCCACCATTGCACTCCGGCGGTGCTGACCCCTGCGATTAACCCAAATGTGGTTAACTCGAGTGCGAAATTTTTGTTAGCGGGGGATTGCGTTCGCGCATCCCCCTCACTTGTGACGATGGAATTACTTGTTGGGACTCTTATTAGTTGTGTATAATACCTTACCTCAGGAATCGTTCTTGAAGGATAGAGAGCAGGTCGTGCCCTTCGTGTGATGTTCCTGTTACATTACATTATTACATTACAAGAGGCGGACAGACAGTGGGGGTGAAATTAGAGGGGGAAGTAGGGTTGAGACTTGGAGGGAATAGTTTTGGTGAAAGTGAAATATAGTTAGAGAGTAATAGGTGGCGGGCTGTACGCCTTGCTTTTCCTGTTGTTTATTTACCTTTTACCGTTGAGTTGACGTAAATTTTGTTTTGGCAATGGGCAGTGCATATATGTGTGTGTGTGTTATAACATGTTATTGTTGTCATCTAGATTTTATGCTTTACCTTACGACTGAGAAGTTTAAGTGTTACATGCAATGTCCGTTGCCTTATATCCTTGCCGAATGTTGCTCTTAGGCATTACTTGTACATATATATATATATATATATATATATATATATATATATATATATATATATATATATATATATATATATATATATATATATATATTTTATTATCGAAATCATATTAATTGGTATTTTCATTCTTTAGTAATGTATCTTCGACATGAAGTAGATGATGGTGCTGCCTCATGTTCTGAATGAGATGCCTGCATGTAGTTATTCATCTTGGCCCAATCAAGTCTTCGTGAGTTGGGTTATACCTGCTGAACAAAAACAGATTCGCATTTGACTTGGTTTGATCGCTTCCTCCCACTGAGACTGTCAGTGCTGCTTCTTATGCATTCACACTCCCTCTCTATTCACCCCCTCATGGGTAACTTCCTACAGTTCTCACACATTCTTCCAGCATGTGGTGCATTCTCTCACTACCCACTCATTCATTGTGTCCCTAGTTAAGGCTTACGGGGAAAATGTTATCACAAGTTAATATAGGTATTTGTTTTTAGATATTGTTGTTAAATATATTAGACTTCTTGTTACAAACACGGGTAAGTTTACAAACAGGTTTGCTTGGAGTTCGTTGCAAAGCAGACCGTGAAACAAATCGTACATCTGTAACTATTGTGGTAATAATGCTTGTAGGAGTTGCCGGCTGCCTACCACAACTGAAACAGTTCTCAAAATACGTTATGATGTAGATGACGAGTGAGAACAAGATGTGAACTTTATTTCACAAAAGTTGACAAGTTTATGAACATGGATGACAGTCATAGATCATTGAAGAAGCTGCCTTGTTCAGCCTGGGTGCCTGTTAAATTCATTGCTGTATGGATTTTCCTGCATTCCCTTGAGGTGCTTGGATTCCAAAGTTCCCTCAGAAATATAAGTCTGCCTTTGGTCTTCAGATTTTTCTTTGTTTCTCTTTGGTCAAATATATTAACAATCAAAATTTGCTTTGTCGCGCTGCAGTAAGTGTATTTATTTCTTGTGTGCAGTCGATACATTTAGCTAGAATATTATGTGTTATTTGGTGCAAGATACTTGCATTCTTCGAGTGATTGTTGGGTAGACTTTTGAAAATTGAAAAATACCTGCAAAAGTAGCTATATCAGATTGCCAAATATTATTACCGTTAGTAAGTTGAAGCATGAAAAAAAGAAAAGTGTAGTAAATGTTATTGAAGAAAACACCGTATTGCATTTATTATTAAAGGGTTTATTGAGTATTATGTCCACATATACATATATACATATTGCACAAAAAAAGAAAATTATACATGAATGTGCACAAATATAAATATTGCATAAATATTGAGTTTGTTCGTACACTGAACATTGTTAACTTTAAGTTTAAGAATTTCCAGGCAAGAAGGACATGCTGGATAATAGAGCATCACATATTGGGGACGTCCATCATTGTATTTGTGAGGAAAATATGAATTTGTACTTAGATGTGATAACTTTACAGAGGAACATGACGCAGGTGAGAAGCAGACCACAGTGAACACAAGTTTAGTATATAGGTTGTCAAGACATGTTACCTTCTTGCTCGGAGGTGAAGTCTTTGTAGGCGTTCGGCCCAAAACATATTGTCGAAAAATTGTGTATTTCGTGGTAGCTCTGGTTTCCCTTCAAAACGCATAAATCTTTCGCCTTTTACTAAAGATTTCCGTGGAGGGGAGCAACTCAATGAGTCTTAGGCTATTTTTTAATGGCCCATTTAATGGGCTTCATAACAATCATGGAAGGGTGAAAAGTGGAAAGTAAGTATTTTCATTTCCCTTTAAAATGCATAAATTTTTCGCCTTTTATTAAAGATTTCCGTGGAGGGGAGTAACTCAATGCGTCTAAGGTTATTTTTTAATGGCCCATTCAATGGGATTCATAATTGTCAAGGTAGAGTGGGAAAAGGAAGTTGAAAGGCCATCTAGCTGGCTTTAGAGCACGCTCAAGTAGGTGGTGTAGGCTGCTTGATGTTTTACTCTTCACTTCCAAATGTTCTTCCTGGTTCACTTTTCACGTAGTAATGGACATACACCTTCAGTAGGCGATGGACTGTATAATCTTGTCATTGTTGAAGATAGAACGAAGGTATTCTTGAAAATAGCCTGATCTTTTTTACACCAATTGTGTATGCAACAAAAAGTTTTATGTATACGTAAAATTGGATTTCCTTTCATCTTTTACAATTTATTTACACCCATACTCTAGACTAGCCTCTGATATCAACCATTCTTTGATGAACACTCACTAGTTGAACGTGAAGTTTGTGAATATTATTGAAGTTACTCGGGATGTTATTTTAGCAGTAACTCCAGGATGGAAGAGGATGACCCTGTGAATGGATGAACAAGGGGAAGACAAAGGCTTGGATAGGGAGATGGAATCGAGAGACAAACTGAGACAGCTGGGCCTGGAGGAAGAAAATGTACAAGACATTTTCGACCGGCCTACCCCATCAGGGATTAATTAGGCGAACAGGTCAGGAGGGCCGTATTCTGAAACATTGTACACTGTACTCTCCAAAGCCACAAAAATTATTAGCCAGGTTGTCAAGAGTGTTTCTCCTATTAGTAATGTAGAATCCTTGTTGTTGTTTTTTTAATGTGGTGGTGCGGCGCAAAAGTGTTCGGAATTCTGTCCCAGAGTGGAGTTGTTGGTTGTGAGTGTAGCCTGTGTACCAGCCCTCCCTGGTGTTCCTCTTAGTGTATTCTTCAGTTAGGTGTACTCTGGTGTTGTTCCCTCTTTTTTTTCCACAAACCAAACAGTGTCTAATTTTCCTCTTCTAGTGTTTCATGCAATTTCCATTAATCTTGCGGTCTCTGCAGAGGTCTCGACACAGCGCTCTCGTCTGATTGGCTGAGAGCCGCGCCATCTTTCCCACAGCTGATTCTTGTTTAGGTAAGGTTGCTCCGGTTCCTCTGTTATTTAACCTTGCTTTACCCATTTATCGAGACTTTGAGGTAGCCCAGCAATACGAAAACACACCGAGGGACTGTGAAGAAGCAACGTGGTTGTTTCAAGTGGGAAATATGTAGATGAAATATGGCTGAGATTGATTCACGTTTGGTATTTAGTATTTTATTCCTGCTGCTGTGATATACCCCGATTCCTTGGGTTTGTATGCAGTGTGTCCAGCCCTGGATGTGTGTGTGATGCTCGCAGTTGCCCTGGTAGGGATGTGTGGGGCGGGGCTTAGGGTAGACGGTCAAGCCGGTAATGCAGCCTGCCAGCTCTCCCCTACACTCACGGCAGATACCCACCACCTCCCATCACCCCTCACTGCGGCACACACCACTGGCTCTGGTTCATTGCTATCTCTCCTTGGTCTGTACACCTGGGTCTTCTCGCCAGTCTGTTTATTAATTCAATACTGCATAGGATACTTTCTCTATCTGGTATTTGGACGGGTTACTGTTTTTTATTTTTCTGCCTCACTATTTCCTTGAGCCTCATAGATGTGTCCTTTTGTTTTCCTTGAGCCTGTCTATGCATTGTTTTAGTATTGTATGTGATACTTTCTCTACTCAGTATTCGTTTGGGTATTAGGTTTAGGTTAAGTCTCCGGGTGTTGCCCTAGAGAGAGAGAGAGAGAGAGAGAGAGAGGGGGTAGATCCCAGGTCAGGTCACTTCATGAGGACTGGAAGGTCTGTTGTGGTCAGTGTATCTATGTAACTCTCTCTCTCTCTCTCTCTCTCTCTGCACTTATGTTCCTATAAAATATGGTGATTTAATACTATACCTAATTTGTCATTCTGTTACCAGCACAGCATTTCAAGCTTAATAGAATTTTTTGTTAGGTGATTGTTAGAGGTTGCTGCCCTTCATATAGGTGGTCAACCTATTTAGAAGGTATTTTCATGCCAACTGCTCTTCTGATCTTGCTAACTGCATGCCTTCCCTCCTCCCATGGCCTCACTGCACAAGACATTCTTCTTTCTCTTGCCCCTATTCTGTCCACCTCTCTAATGCAAGTATTCTCAATCATTCATCCCTTTCTCTGGCAAACTCTGGAACTTCCTGACTGCTTCTGTATTTCCACCTTCCTATGACCTGAATTCTTTCAAGAAGGAGGTTTCAAGACACTTATCCTTCAATTTTTGACTGCCACTTTGGACCCTGTTCATGGACAGGCATGTCAGTGGGTCTGTTTTGTTGTTGTTGCCCTTGGCCATACATAAGAACATAAAAAAAAAAAAAATTCAAAAAAATTTTCAAACTCATAATTACTCTGGTTGTTGTACCATAATTTGGCCTTTGAATGAAGTTACTTGATTTCAAATACTAAAAGACAACAAAAGTTGTCATTTATTACTAGTTTATAATCATAGATATATCCTTCATTTTTATATATTTGGAGGAGAGATATAGTGGGTAAGACAGTAATTCAATGTTTTAAATAAGTTTAATGTGATCCTGTTGAAGAGCCTCATTGTGAACAAAAAAGGTTTAGTGCTCAGCAGTAATCCTGAGCCACCTGTGGCTCTCTTTATGACACACAATGTCATCACTACTTCAACTGCTTTTTCCCAGTAGCTTTTCCCAGTAACAAGATGTCTAAGTGTTATGATCACCTTTATTTTGGTGGTGAGTGGGTTGCTCCTCTCTGTGTCACTATAAGGTTCTATAAGGAATGGATTAATCTATTTTACATTGATTTCTATGGGGAAAATAGCTTTGGTTTCTGAACATTTCAGATTTCGAACGGCATTCAGGAACGAATTAAGTTCAAGAATCAAGGTTCCACTATACTTGCATGAGAGTCAGTGAAGTCACTAGGCACTTCATCAACTTTTTTGGAAAGTCTATGGTACACAATGTCTGTCAGCCAGCAAGACATGGTTCCTCTGTGATGAAATTACAGTGACTAAAGAATGGCTAACTCATGCACTGACGTGCATGCCTAAAATATGCCTACTGGACTAGAGATGTGGTGGCAGGGAGAACCCATCCTGGAGTACTTACTAAACGTACATTATGCTGTATCTCCTTTGCAGCAGTAGAGCAGATGCAAAACAAATGTGATGGTACTAAGTTAAATCCTAGGTAAATAAATACTTGTGTATTAGTTTGTGATTTCCCTCTATGTATTTTCAGTTGAGGGTGTCTGGTACGGCAAGGATGCTGCGAGTAGGAGTGTCCCGTCTCCTGCAGCATGGGGCACCCAGGGGAAGGGCTGCTCTTGGGGTGGGTGCTACTCGGGCGCAGTCTTCAGGCCCCGAGAAGATTGAAGTGTTCATTGATGACCAGCCGGTGATGGTGCCACCAGGAACCACGGTGCTGCAGGTATGTCCATCTAAGTCACCTGCTGAATGTCGTCTTTTTTTTTTTTTTTTTTTTTTTTCAGGGTTTGTGATGAGGTTTTGTGAAATAAAACTTTCCTTTCATTTCATTATAATCTTCACTGGAGAGGGAGTTATGTGTGATGGGATGGTTGCAGTTATGAGCATATGTTTACCATTCAAGAGTTCCTTTAGTAACAGAGGGCATCATCTTTGTCCACAGGCAGCAGCCGAGGCAGGTGTGGAGATTCCACGTTTCTGCTACCACGAGCGACTTTCTGTTGCAGGAAACTGCAGGATGTGCCTGGTAGAGGTGGAGAAGTCTGTCAAAGTGAGTGTTCCCTCCTGCCATATGTATAGTTGTGGGATTAAGCAACCCCTTAGCTTTTTCTCCAACACAAGCTTTTTGTCAATGGATTTTGAGGATTTTTTTTAAAGAAGTATAACATGCAGTAGATAAATACATGCATTAGAACCACACTAATCAACCATTCTCTCATGTATTGATGGTGTAAATTTGGGTTTTACATCTGAGACAGACCAAGATCATTATATTGTATATGGACTTGATACAAGTGGACATAAAGAATGATTTCTTCTTGCAGGGCTGTACATTCTTCCTGACTGCTTTTCTTTTCTTCTTTCAAACCTCATTCCTTTGTCCACAGCCTGTTGCAGCCTGTGCCATGCCGGTGATGAAGGGCTGGCGCATCAAGACAGACAGCGATATGACCCGCAAGGCACGCGAGGGGGTGATGGAGTTCCTTCTCATCAACCACCCTCTCGACTGTCCCATCTGTGACCAGGGTGGTGAGTGTGACTTGCAGGTGAGTCATTCACACATACATACCATGAAATGTCTGTAGAGTGACACACACATGGATGGAGGGGAAAATTGAGAAATGTGGAGAAGGGATGCTGTTGAAAGTTTGCCATTTGAGCAGAGCAGGTAGTGCTATAATAGTTTTGGCATGTAGTAAGGCTGGGAGAAGGGAAATTGTTGAAGATCATTGATGAAGATTACTGGATCAGATGTGAGAAGGGTTAGAAGGAAGATTATTAATAGGATTGATAGTCTGTGAAGCAAGGAGGAATTGCTGCACATGATATGGCTGAACAAAGAACAGTCATGTCTGCTGGATAGTAGTTGCTTTAATTTATTGGCATTAAAGTGAAAGTTAATTACATAGATGAAAGCATACTAAAATTGGGTGTGGCAGTACATCATCTATGTGATGCTTAATTACTAAAATACTCATGAAAAATGAGAACCTAAATATGGCTATACTTGAAATTCTGCTCTTGAACTTTTCAAGTCTGCTATTTTTGCTTTGCCCATTTTTTAATCTTTTACTTATGTTAGTTCTTAGGCAGTATTGTTTTTCCAGCTTCATCTTTTCCCTGTGTCACCATGCTTGCTTTATCTTTTCTTCTATTTCCTTTTTATTCATTATTATACATTGTTTCACAGGATCAGTCTATGGCATTTGGCAGTGACCGTTCAAGGTTCCTGGACAACAAGAGGGCAGTGGAGGACAAAAACATTGGCCCTCTTGTCAAGACCATCATGACTCGCTGCATCCACTGCACCCGCTGTGTTCGCTTTGCCTCAGAGGTGTGTGTGTGTGTGTGTGTGTGTGTGTGTGTGTGTGTGTGTGTGTGTGTGTGTGTGTGTGTTAGTTTAGTCTGTTTATCGGATAAAGAGATAGATATAAGCAAACAGATGGAAAAAGTGCAAAAAGCAAGGCCTCTCCTATTGCAGGTGGCTGGTGTGGAGGACCTGGGCACCACTGGACGAGGCAGTGACATGCAGATTGGTACTTACGTAGAGAAGATGCTGATGTCTGAGTTGTCTGGCAATGTGATTGACCTTTGCCCTGTGGGAGCTCTCACCTCTAAGGTAAGAAACCTTAACTGTTAATTGATATGAAGCCATGTCATGTTTTAGAGAGTAGTAAATTATGTTGAAGAATCAGTTATATGTACTACAGGAATGAAAGATGTTTAGTGTGAGGAGGAAAAAATGTGTGATTGAAGTAAAGAAAGCCAAACATTGAGTGTCATGTCCTGCCAGCCCTACGCTTTCACTGCCCGACCGTGGGAGATCCGGCGCACTGACTCAGTTGACGTGATGGATGCTGTGGGCTCCAACATTGTGGTCAACCATCGCACAGGAGAGGTGCTGCGTATTCTTCCCAGGACCAATGAGGCATGTGGACTCCTTGATCAATATATGTGCATCTTTAACAAACTCAAACTCTCTCTCTCTCTCTCTCTCTCTCTCACATGGTTAGCATCCACAATACTTTCCAAAACTTCATTCCAGTCATATCATTAACCTGTACTGCCTATCCACAGGAGATCAATGAAGAATGGCTCTCTGACAAGTCCCGCTTTGCTTGTGACGGCTTGAAACGTCAGCGTCTGGTGTACCCTATGGTAAAGGACTCCTCAGGGGAGCTGCGGCCCTGCCAGTGGGAGGACGCCTTGTTGGTGGCAGGGCGAGCCTTGGCAGCAGCACAGGGTTCAGTGGCAGCAGTAGCAGGAGGTGAGCTGTTTATTGACAGGCATTGTACCATGTGAAGAAGGTGCTTCAACAGGAGTTCATGTTTTAATGGACAGAAGTTTTTTTTTTTTTTATCAGAGTATTTTATAATCTGGATTTATTTTTTATTTATCTGTTTTTGAGAACAAATTATATAAATTCTTAGTCTAAGCCATAATCTATTTTCAAGAATAAATTACACAAGTTCTCAAACTGAGCCATAACCAAGATGATACAAATCTTTGTTCCTCACAGGTCTGGCAGATGCTGAATCCCTGGTGGCTCTCAAGGATCTTGTGAACAAGCTCGGGGGGGAGGCCACCTGCACTGAGGAGGTGTGTTTTTTTTGGTGGGAAAAAAGTTTATGAAACAATCATCTATAATTAACATTTATTTCTTTGTAACATTCTGTTAATAATAAACACAGCTGTGTGGTCTTTGTAAATCCTCTTTTTCATTAAATTTTGTCCCATTGCTTGGTAAACTTACCACATTTTCTTGTGTTCCAGATCTTCCCTGAGGATGGCAGCGGAACAGACTTGCGCTCCTCCTATCTCCTCAACACTACCATTGCTGGCGTGGAAGAGGCTGACCTGGTGCTTCTAGTTGGGACAAACCCACGTTTTGAGGCACCACTCTTCAATGCCCGCCTGCGCAAGGCCTGGGTGCACAATGAACTAGATGTGGCTGTTCTGGGACCGAATGTGAATTTGACCTATGAGGCAGAAGTGAGTCATGCTGGTAGTGCATGCATGTTGTATGTTGTTCACTTTATGGATTGTGTCATTGATATCATAATGTGTTAATGATACAACAGTTTTGCAGTCAGTGTCTGTAGTAGCCAAATTCATGGATAAGTTTTAAATTTTCTTTAGAGATTTTACAGTTGACTTCATGATAATCTTTAAGAAAGGATGCATCAAACTAAGATTTAACCATGATTTGGCAAAGAACAATATGGGATTAATTTTTTGTTACACTTCATAACTTTCTTCTTCCATAGGATTTTGTTATGAGGCTGTAGGTTTCATGATGTCTCTCATCATCATAATTTCATTTAACACCTTTATTTTCTCTGATGAGATTGGATGGCTTATCTTCCATTTTTGTAGTCACTGACCCCATGTATTTTGAGCTGAAGGTTTCCTTCTTCAGATGCCCGTCGGTGACGTGAAGAAGGGTTGAGGAAACATGAGAATATCGACTCCTCAATTCTCACATTTCCCTCTTTCCTTATTTCCTTAATTTTTCCATCTTCCAATTTATCAATACTTGTATAAGAATTTTGTTCAACTATTTTCAGCTTAGTACTACTTATGATAGTCCTCTCTCCTTCACTACACCTTGGATTAAACTTATCTATTCCTCACACAGCACATTGGTGAGGACCCAGCAATCATTGAAAAGCTGCTGTCTGGCACTCATCCCTTCTCCCAGCGACTGAAGGCTGCCCGCCGCCCCATGGTGGTGGTGGGATCAGCCCTCCTGTCACGACCTGATGGAGGGTTGCTCTACGCACGGCTCCAGCAGTTGGCTCACCAGGTGAGAGGACCTGTGGTATTTATGGGTTTCTCTTGATTATCAATAAGTAAGGTTATTCCCAGCATCTAATTTCAATATGTAAGACATTAGTTATCCATTTCTTGTGATTCATGAAACTTTGGTCATGTAAGAGAGTATTTGAGGTGGTGATTTCACCAATATCAAAATTGTATGATAAAATGAAAATATGCTGCATAATGTCCAGTCAATATTTATTTACCCTTTGGCTTGCCCTCCACAGCTGCGTGCAGGATGTGAGGGTGGAGCTGAGTGGCGGGTGCTCAATGTGCTGCACCGTGTGGCTTCCCAGGTGGCTGCCTTGGACTTGGGTTACACCCCTGGTGTGAGCAAGGTACGCAATGCTCCCCCACAAGTCCTTTATCTCCTTGGAGCGGATGAGGGTGCCATCACTCGAGAAGACCTGCCTGCAGACTGCCTCGTCATATACCAGGTGAGGACTGAAGGAGCTTCATCCTGTTGGAAAATTATGAAAGGTAGAATGTTACACATGGAAAATTATGAAAAGTAGAATGTTACACATTATTTAGTTTTTGTTTTTGACATCAGTAACAAACACTGCTTTGGTGCTGTTATCTTAAATCAGATTTAAGATGATGATGATGATGATGTTGATTGCCAGCAAAGATTTAAGCTTAACTTTGAAATTGTCCTTTGTAGACTGAGACAATCATTACCCATCCCACCACCACCTTCCCTTATTTCAAATTAGGGTATGTGCAATCTCCAAAACACACACACACACACATGCACCATGTAGTTTAGTGGTTAGGACGCTTGCTCACAACCGAGAAGGCCTGGGTTCAAGCCCCAGGTGCAGTGAGGGTGAGGCAAATGGGCAAGCCTCTTAATGTGTAGCCCCTGTTCACCTAGCAACAAGTAGGTATGGGATGTATCCTGAGGGGTTGTGACCTCGCTGTCCTGGTGTGTGAATGGTCTTAGTCCTACCCGAAGATCAGTCAGTATGAGTTCTGAGCTCTTTCCATAGGAGAACAACTGGCTGGGTGACCAGCAGATTGTAGGTGAATGACACACACACAGACACGTATTCTTGTTTAGGGATGTACTGTACTGGCAGGAAGATCAGTTAGTGGCACTGGAGTGAGTTGATGAACAATCCTACTGTCTTTTCAGGGCCACCATGGAGACAGAGGAGCAGAGATGGCTGATGTGGTTCTCCCGGGGGCAGCCTACACGGAGAAGACGGCCACTTATGTCAATACTGAGGGCCGGGCACAGCAGGCTCAAGCAGCCCTCGTTCCTCCTGGGATGGCTCGAGAGGACTGGAAGATCATCAGAGCCTTGTCCGAGGTGTGTGACAAGGATAATGGAGACTGTAACATATATAGGGGGTCCTGATAGTCAACGTACATACTTCAGGATTTGATATTTCAAGTAATTCTTAGTTGAAAATGCTCTATACACATATGCTGTGTTATGCGGGAACTGCTCGCCTGGATGGGCCTCCTCCTTCCCTCCACAGCTCACTACTTATTCCAGTAGCGCCGCACGGCATTAAGTGATAATTTTTTGTGTACTATCTATGCAGTCAAATTGTTACAGGAAACAGCAAAATTACAGACTGAATTTTTCATATGTGTTGGTGATGAAAATGTATAGGTAACATGACGACTATAAGGTGCTACTTTTTAAACAAACATAGCATTTCACCAGCTTCATGACAACTGCCCGGTGTTCCTGCCACTCCTGTAAATGTCCCTTTAGATTATTTGATATTCTTTCTGAGTGATGTCAAATTGTGCTATGTTCCATGAATTTTGCCCCTTTATGTATTTGTGTTTGTATTCTTGTACTGATGGTGGGGCCTTATATTGTCATCTGGATAATACCATCTTGAGCTACTCCAACAAGTTCAGCTGCTGCAAAGTACTGGGGAAACATCCTCTCTCAGAGATGCTGACACACTCTATAGAACACTGTTATCTGGGTGTCTTCTGTCTGGGTACCTGTGTCTTCAGCTGCTGCAGCCCAGGCATTCCCATCACAGAATGAATATCATGTCATGAATATCATGTCCGAATACTCAACGTTACTAAATGTGAAAAGCATCTTCACTCTGCCAAAAAGATGCACTTTGGCAGTTAGCTGATTGGTGAGACCTGTCACTGTGGTGTCATGATGTCAACTGTTGACAGGGGATGACAGTTGCATTGAATTGCCACCTATGTTTAAAAGTAGTACTTAACAACCACTGTTTTGCTGTCTTATCTGTACACTTTTTTTCACTAACACAGACAAATATTTAGTTTGTCATTTGCTGTTTCCTGTAAGGCTTTGACTGCAGATGGTACACAAAAAAATTATCACTTAAGCCACACGGTGCCACTGGAGTACATAGCAAGCCAAGGAGGAAAGGAGGGAGGCAGAGGCCCACCCAGGCGAGTGGTTCCGACAACATACAGCTTATACGCTAATTTTTTGCAAAATAAAGCAAAACACTGCATGTGTATAAAGTATTTTCAGCTTAGAATTACTTGAAGTACCAAATCCTGAAGATTACTTGAAATACCAAATCCTGAAGTATGGACCTTGACTTGTGGGACATCCTGTATATGTATTCATTACACTCTATATGTATTCATCAAAGCTGGATCCTCAGCTCCTACACCCCAACTGTGAAATGTGTCCAGGTGCTTTCTGTTTGGAAGAAAATTCCTTTTCAGTTTTCTCCTTTCCCGTAAAATGATTTGAAGAGAACACGAAATAGCATACATTATAATAATTCGCATTGATGTATGGGGTGTTTACAGTTGCAGCTAATCCTGAAAGAGGTCTCATGGTAGATTAATGTCTGCTTTGATGTTTCACAAATCACTACTGCTTCAGTTCATCAATTGGTTTCAGGGTCCATGCTATCACACCAGTGGTCAGAGGTTGTCTCTCCTTGCTGTGCCTCACTCATATTTGCATCTACCATCATCATTTCTTTTTTTCCCCTCCCATATTGATTGATATATTTCTCTAATTTCTAAATGTCTTATCTATTTTTATCTAGAGCTTGGGTCTCTCTCTCTCTCTCTCTCTCTCTCTCTCTCTCTCTCTCTCTCTCTCTCTCTCTCTCTCTCTCTCTCTCTCTCTCTCTCTCTCTCTCTCTCTCTCTCTCTCTCTGAAGCATGGTGTCCAAATTAGTATAAATAGAAGACACATGGGGAAGCATATATTTAGTTTTATGCAGTATGAAAATATGTTGAGTCCAAACAGAATGGTAGATGAACATGAGGCAGAACATAGAGGACAAGACAGCCTTGGCTTCACTCACAGTGTGACATCATGACACACAAACCAGTCAGCAAAAATTATTTTTAATTTTGTTTGCTGGTAAATTTATTGTTTGCAATGCACTGTCAAGAATTATTTTGAACTCACCCTTCCATCCATGTTACAGGTCGTGGGTGCCCAGCTGCCGTATGACAACCTTGCCGAAGTTCGGGACCGCCTCACAGAGGTGTCTCCTAACCTGACGCGTTATGGTGACGTGGAGGAAGCCAACTACTTTGCACAGGCTTCAGCCCTGGCACAGGTGAAAATATCAGTTATTAGTTACTTATTCACAGTTGACTATATTCCCACTTAGCCATTCATTCATGGATACACCACATGTATCCACCCATCCACCCTCATCTTAAAAGTGCATGTGCTCTCCTATACCCTCTTGGATTCATTCACTCCTTCCATACACTAAAGTATGCACAAAGGTAGAGTTGACATTGAAAGACACCAGCCCCTAAGCAACAACCACTCTTGACCACATTTGACTTCACACCAGCACCATGTCTTGCTGTGAGCATATCCTATATATACACTATCGCTCTTGCTCTTCTGTGTATGCCTTAAAAGTACTCATGATCCTTTCATATTTTGCATTAACCATTTGAATCTGGGTGGTCTCTTAAAGCTTTATAGGATTGGCTATTTTGTTAGAATAAAATGAATCTATATATTATTAATTATACTGGACACTATGTTACTCCCTGATTGTTAGAGACCAGCCATAAAGTTGTCTGATCCTATCCCAAGTAAGACTGTAAAAATGCTACTGAAAGGGATAAAAAATATTACTCGCTCAAATAATTTTTTCTCTACCACAGCTGGTGAAGGGCAAGCAGGAGGCAGCACCCATAGATGTTCCTCAGAAAGTGTTGGAAGACTTCTACATGACCAACTCTGTGAGCCGTGCCTCGCCCACCATGGCCAAGTGCATAGCGGCGATCAAGAAGGAAGCAGCCAACAGGCACCGCGACAAGTAGATATTTCAATTGGCCCTCTTAGAATATTTATGTTAGCTGTGCAGTCACTCGCCTGTTTCATGGTCATCTCATCATCTTCAATCTAATAAGCATAGTAAAAAGTACATACTGGTGGTGATGTATCTGGATATCAGTGTTGGCCATGAGGTTGGTGAATGAGATGTAGGAGCGTTCTTCCTTCTGAGGTGTATATGTCAGGTGGATCCTTTTCCCTCTTGTTGCCTGTCTGGAAAGTTAAATAGGGAAGGTCAGAACTTGTCAATCATAAAAATTCCTGGTGATGTTCAATCCCGGGACAAAATGTAGGCATGCCAACTTATTCTAACTTGCCTCATTTTGCAGTATATCCCAGCAAATATTTTACTATTTTCAGATATCAAATTGGTGATAATAATGAGAAGGTAATATGATAAATAATGAAATAAAATTCAGTGAGCGCATGTGATGTGTTGAATTGTACTTTGGATGGTGAGAACCCAAAGCTGTGTTGAGGTGGAGGTGAACATGGGCTGCTGGAGGATGTACATAGACAATGTTGTTTGTACAGAGCAATCTAATAATAAGTTTGTGAAAGACATATTTGTCTTGTTATCCTTCTGGTTCATTCCTTTTATCTTCCCTAAGGTACTGTAAGACCTTTGATGACTAATAGACTTGAATAACTTTACAGTTTTGCCATTCATTCTCTCACACCAACTGAAAAGAAATTTTGTTGAAGGGCAACTGTAGAATAGATAGGCTGAAAAGTGCTCGAGAAGTTTTCAGTGGAAGACAACAATGGAATTTGTAGTTTTGGAAAATGGTGAAAGGATGCAAAAGGGAAAGGTTGGAACAGAGGATGTTAAAATGCGGAGTAAGAAGGATGAGGTAAGGAGGAGATGGAGTATTTTTTAGCGATTGTTGAATGTACTGTATGTAGAAGATGACCCCTCACACGCATTACCCTTGATTTGGGAACCATCACAAGGATATGGTGAAATTAAAAATTGAAGTAATTAATAAATACTACTAATGCAAATCATCATAATTCTTGAGAAGTTCCTGACAGACAAATAATAATCCCAGACACTTGGAAACCTAACCGGACTGTCACGGGCGCTGGTGTTCCAAGAGGATTTGCGTGCTGGTCTTGTCTTTCCAGCATCCCGGTATAAGTGACACAATTAAGTTCACAGGCACCGTATTCTCAAACCTTTCGGTGTCTTAACTCGTCTTGTTTTTTGCATCTTTAGTAAAATATATTGGTGTTTTCAATGGTGTTTAGTAATAGTAAGAGTAACAACATTTTCTATCATCAGTGGGAAAAAAATACCCTCGTGAATCCCTAAAATAATCTCTCTTATTTCTATGAATCGTCCTTACGACAGTCTAAAGCTTCTTTCTATAGGGATGGCGGTGAGGCTGGACAAGTTATTCATAACACCAACGTGACTGTTCTTGACGTGGCTCCCTTCCTTGTCTAGTCTATCGATCACACGTACGCAAACATTTCTCTTTCAAATAACACGAAAAAACTATTCACTTAATATCAAAACTTATTTTTAATGCTGAATTTATTTTATATTTTTTTCGTTATTTGTTAAGCATCGGTGGTTCAGTGGTAGAATTCTCGCCTGCCACGCGGGAGGCCCGGGTTCGATTCCCGGCCGATGCACATTTTTTCCCATTGATTTTTACAAGGCAGTACAATAAAACAAAAATAAACGCTAATGAATTGTGAAAATAAAGCAATTGCACCAGATAACTGATGTTGTAAAATGCAAAAGTAAAATATACTTTTTTTTTTTTTTATAATTTACTTATAACTTCACACACAAGCCAAGGCCGGTGTACTCTACATGCTTCATTCTAGAAATCGTGTATCTTCTAAAACAGAACAAGAGCGTAATGTGCATAGAAGAGTCCCCGCAGGCCCTCGCCTCCTGCTGCTATTCCCTCCCTCCCCTTCGTCTGTGACTCGCAACAATATCACTGTGGAACTCACATAAAACAATAAAAATAAATAAATAAATCTACAAATATGAAAGGTACAAGTCGAAAGGAAAATATTTTGATAAGACTGACAGACGACTGATGACACGTCTCTCTTCCTCTGTCTGAAAATTTACACCAATTCCTGTGACGAACCTTAAACTTATGAGAGAGAGAGAGAGAGAGAGAGAGAGAGAGAGAGAGAGAGAGAGAGAGAGAGAGAGAGAATATCATGGTGTAGATTACAGAGGGCACAGCACAATAGGCCCCCATCATTCTCACCCCTCTGCTCCTCTCCCCTCTCCCTCACGCCCCCCACCCCCCACCCTGATCCCGGAGCACCCATCAAATTACACTTCCGCGCCACAGTGAGACACGACACGGAGAACTAAGGTGAACTCCAGGCACCGTTAAAAATATGAAGCTGGGGAGCAGAGTGTGTCGAGAGAAGGTTGAGGTGGTGGTAAGGTGGACCAATGGTGAACGATGAGGAGTTGGGAGAAGTAGAAGGAATCATTGGGAGAGAAGAATAGGAGAAGAGAGAGGAGGGTGAAGACAGATAAACTAAAGAGTGTCGAGAGAATAGGGAGGTGTTAAGGTAGGCAGTGGTAGACGATGGGGGGGGGGGTGTGAAAAAATGCGCAGCAGGAATCATCGGGAGAGAGAAATCGGAGACGAGAAAGACGAGCAAAAACCAAGAAATTCAAACCGTTCTGGGACCGACAGGAGACAAAAAATAATGACAACACAATAATGAGTCTCAGGAGAACATTTCGGGTCGAGTGCTGGAAAATAAGAACCTGAAACATTTAAGGACGGAGAGGAAGACAGAGGAGAGTGATCTAAGAAACGGTTGAAAGAGTAACAGGTCTAAAAGAAGAAGTGGAAGGGTATGGATGCTTGGTGGGCGAGAGGTGAGGGAGTGCACGTTGAGGTGAGAGCACTGCGGTGTGGGGATAAGGGAGATACGTTAAGGGCGAGGGAAAAGGTCTAAAAGTTATGATTTAAAATGTTAAGCTTTTTGGAAGCTGCACAGATATAAAAAAAAAAAAAATCAAACCTTCCCAGAAGAAGCAGAGAGAGAGAGAGAGAGAGAGAGAGAGAGAGAGAGAGAGAGAGAGAGAGAGAGAGAGAGAGAGAGAGAGAATCTTTATATTATTGTATTATTTTATCATTATTTATTCATTATTATTATAAATAAAAATCTAAAGGTTTATCCTCTTTCTGCTTCTCTCTCTCTCTCTCTCTCTCTCTCTCTCTCTCTCTCTCTCTCTCTCTCTCTCTCTCTCTCCCTTTCCCCCTCACCTCAACCTAAGCAGCAATATACAATCAAGAATCGTGAAAAAGAGAGAGAAAAAAGACGAAAACATAGCACTGGGTCACACTGCAGACAAGGAAGACAAGCCGGGCCCAACACAATGGCAGCCGCACCCACCTGCATCTGGCTGACACCTGCCCAATACTTCACCTAGATCGGGAAATATGGCCGCCACCCACCGCGCTCTTGATACTATAAATATCAGACGTTTAACAAGAGGCTAGTAAATACTCAAACCACACACCGCGCGGCGAACTGCGAAAAAATCTTGAATTTGTGTAGCTTTCTCAGTGTGTGTGCGAGGACGACAGGGAGAATGTTCAGCATAAATGTTACTCTGAAATAATGGAACACTTAAGGAGACGAAATAGAGCACTGCAAACTGGTGTGTGTGTGTGTGTGTGTGTGTGTTTGCTTACCTAATTGTATTTTTCCAGCATTTAGTCAAGCTCGTATAATGTCCCGTCTTTTAAAGTTAATTTGCTATATTTATATTTAATTTATTTATCTTATACTAACAAAAATTTGAATATAAATAAATACATAAAGATAACATGTCCATAAATAACAGACAAAAAATGACACATGTCCATGAAAATACTAACAAAAACAACAAAACTAAAATAAAGAAATAATAATAAAAAAGAGAATTCAGATCAGATTAATTATCAAGCAAAACCTTTTTCCCTCCATGCTCTCTCTCTCTCTCTCTCTCTCTCTCTCTCTCTCTCTCTCTCTCTCTCTCTCTCTCTCTCTCTCTATCTTTTCCTGCCTTAGGCAAGGTTCGCTAGGGATTGGGTTACTTAATAATACGCGTCACTGGCGAAGGGAACACAGCCACCCTATACCGTAGAACTGGCGTGGACTGCACTGGGAGGGCAAGCAACGCGAGGGTCCGGCAAAAGAATGCACGAGGAATGTTTGGCGCCGTAAGTAAGAACAGAAGCCATTGAAGCACAGAGCGAGAGGGGTGGCACGCCCACACACACACGCACGCACACATACATACGCGCCCACACACACAAATGAGAGAGAGAGAGAGAGAGAGAGAGAGAGAGAGAGAGAGAGAGAGAGAGAGAGAGAGAGAGAGAGAGATTGTGTAAGAATAAAGACACCGTATATAACCTTCATCTCTAACTCCATCTCACGGAGCACTCACTGCCTGAAGAACGTACAGATAGATAGACACAGCACTTTTCTTTGGTCTCTCTCTCTCTCTCTCTCTCTCTCTCTCTCTCTCTCTCTCTCTCTCTCTCTCTCTCGCACGTTAGACACCGCGAAACTCGACCCGCTACACCGCAGGCACAGCATCGCACCACAAAAAGCAGTACAGGCTTCTCAAAGTGTCGGTTCAGTTCATTGCAGTTAAGGGGACACTGCCAACAAGTTCCCTGTACAGAAGAACATACGAAAATAAGGGAAGCTGCAAGAAGCCGTCAGTCAGTCCTACACGTGACAGTCCCTCTATGAAACATACATACTTGCCTATTTCTACCTATCATCCTCATCTATAAATTTGACTAATCTTCTTCTAAAAGTTTTAAGTGATTCAGCACGAACAACTTGATTACTTAGTCCACTCCATTCATCTCCCACTCTATTTGAGCTGTTCCTTCCTTTCGTTTTTAAAATCTAACTCTGTCAAGCTGAATCCATTATTTCTTGCATCGTGAAGGACTTAGCTGTCACACGAATTAAAACTATTAGTGCATACAGTAACCTCGCGTGTAGTAACCAAACAAAACCCTCAAAGCTACATAATTTCTCAGTATATTCGGAACTACCACCAGGGTAATCAGGTAAGATGTATATTTGAATTTACATTTTGATTGTCCAAGGAATGCCGTGAGGGGACTGGTTGAATATGCACTTCCCTTCTCTCAAGAAAATTCGCCTTTTGATTACTAATGTTTACTTTAATCAAATCACAGTTATCTCACGGACGATGAGTGACCGCATGGGTGACTGCATGAGAAGGTTAAGTTAGCTTTGTGCATGAAGAGTGAGGCGTGTGTGGCGCCTGTGGAGTGTGAGGCGCACAGAACACTAGACCAGGAATTACCATAGTAAGGTCCAGGTGACGCAGAATTAAGGTCATTCTGTCAGGAACACGGTGAAGTACTGTGGCACCATAATAACCTAACACTTCCTGAAACGCGACATAACAATGCAACCAACAAGAGAGGCGTCCCACTGGTGGTCACAGGTGGCACGTGGCTGCATTCCTGGCGTGGTGCAAACACCTGGCCGCTCCTCGTCACCACACCATGGTGTGCTCGCTCGCCCACCTCAACACTGGCCTAACGCTGCACATCTCTGGCTGTCAAGGTATCCATATCAAGTATTAAGATCAATCAAAATCTGCCCAATGTGAGCGAGTGTACTGTCTCACGCAGGCTAGCACCCTGAAGCACTCCGGTACGGGCTCCGCGGCTCTCTATCCTGGTCCGTATTCTTAAATGCTTTGTTTTCTCAAAAGTATTATTTTCAAGGGTCACTGACGATTAGTTAGGTTCTTATGGGTGTATTTTTCCCTATCAGTGAAGCGCTAATAGCATCCCCAGAGTCCGAATGTGATTCAGATGAGGCGCCGGTACCTCCAAGAATGATGTCCCACGGTATACACAATGGATGGTTGGTAGTTACTGAATCATCTGCCAACTGCACGCACTCGTGCGGTGTTCACAAGACCACAGGAACCTGTCCATCATTTATGTATAAATACATAAGCAACACCTACTGCTTGTGAGTACGTGACGGGGTTAAGTACACACCCTGCACTGCGCACCCTCACTGCTGCCTTTCTGCCTGTGAGGCGGTGTTGACTTGAGGCGTCAAGAGGCACGCCGGGGCCGCGGAGAGACGCGAGGCAGCTGCTAGCCCGCCACCGTCCCTCACACCCGCCACTCCCATCGGCCACTAGTGCCAGGGGCGGCCTTGTCCTGCAGCGGCCCTTGTCTGCTGATGCCAGGGTGGTCCAGCCACGCCTCATCAGTATTGCAGAAAAGGAGTGCGTGTGGCGGGGGGGATGGGGTGCTAAATTCCCTGACCACTGCAGTCGTGGCCTGCTGGGCCGCGGAGTGCCGAGGAAGGCGGTAAGACGCGAGATATACTTAAGATGCGTGCATGATATACTACAAGAAGCCAAAACAACAAATACTGTATGATAACACGGACCATGTAGTAGAGAACAATGTACTGATACACAGAGATGGACAGAGGTGGAACGAGGACTCTTCCCAGCCCGATGCCTACCTAACAAACACTTCCCGTGAGCGTGATGGCCGGCACACCTCCAGGCGCGGTGTGCATGGGCCGAGTAAGAGCAGCAGCAGTGTATCAGTGTACGACCTCCACACCGCCACCACCAACACAGCACGCACAGCATATCCCAGAGAGCATCAGTGATGGATACTGAACCCAGCAACCAAAAGCAAACGATAATAACCACCTTCCCCCCTTATCTTATACTGAAAATATTTCTTTTAGTAATATTCTATTAAGTTAAAATGATTACAGAGCCGTGAAGAGAAATCAGAGAGCTTAGCGAGGATTGACAGGTCTGTTGTTTGACATATCTTTTACTCGCAAATCTTTGTGAAGCTTTCCCGAGTCACGCCGCGTCCCGCAGCCGCGCAGAACACGAGGCGCGAGGCACGGTGGCACATTTCATCCTCTCATAACTTGCTTCCCTATCTACATCCTTCTTTTGTATATTTTTCTCCTACATTTCTATTGATTTTCCTCCCTCTCCTTTTCTTTCTTTCTTTTTTCTTCCCAATCTCCACAACACTTGCTCTCCCTTCTGTAGTCTTTTTTCTCTCCTCCTTCATGCACTTCCTTTCTCTCCTTCCCTTCATCGCGTTCCTGTGCTCGTCTTCTCATCTTACTTCATTTCCTATTATTTCTTTTTATCCCCATTCTTTTTCGTAGCATCCATTGCATTTCCTCTCTCCGTTCTTTCTGCCTTTTCCAACCACATCCTCTTATTCTCACTACATTTAATACTGGGTTTCCTTTACGTTCCCTTCGTGGACTTAACTTCCTCTGCACCTCTCTTACTCTTCCCTTTCCCTTACGATCTTGCCGCTATCTCAGTCCATTAATGAACCCATCCATCAGTCAGTTTCCCTCCCTCCATGCTGTAAAGTTAAAATTTTCCCCACGCTCCGAGTAACATCACCCTGTACATTCTCTTCGTATAATTTTCCCTGCTCCTTTGTTACGCTTCCTACAATCTTGCTGTTCTCTCAATCACTCACACAACCTATCAATCAGTTTTCCTCCCTCCATGAAGTAATGTCCCACTGCTCCCCACACTCCAAACATCCACAGCACCACCACCGTCTCGTGCTCCTCCCGCTGGGCTGAGATGACGCGTGAGGCTGGCCAGAGTGTCAGCTAGCCACACTGCCGCAGCTCCAGCAGGACATACCAAACAGGTGAGGCATAATTGAGGTGTAAGTGAGGTGTGAGAGTGGTGTAAGAGTGGCCTTTTCCTCTCCCTCCCTCTCTCTCTCTCTCTCTCTCTCTCTCTCTCTCTCTCTCTCTCTCTCTCTCTCTTCCCTCCTTTCATCTTTGCCTCCTTCCTCTCTCTATCCCTCTCTATCCTTCTCTCCCTCCCTCTCTACTCCCTCCCTCTCCGCCTCCCCCTTCCCTTCCAGTGGTTTGGTTTGGTTAGATTTGATTTGACTGAGTGAGGCTCGGTTAGGTTACGATAGGTAGGTTATGCTATCAGATTATTCATCTCTACATTTAGGTTACGTTAGGGTGATCTTCATGAAACAAACACACACACACACACACACACTCTCTCTCTCTCTCTCTCTCTCTCTCTCTCTCTCTCAAATGTGACCTTACCAAATTTTGAGCTGCCAGATTAAACCAACCGAACCGAAATGGATTAACTCATGATCCAGTGCTCGTATGTAACTGAGACACGCACATGGAGAGCTAATGACGAGAGAGAGAGAGAGAGAGAGAGAGAGAGAGAGAGAGAGAGAGAGAGAGAGAAACAAACACCACAGCATGAAAAAAATAAACAGACTCATCCATTCGTAAACAAACAACATAACATACGATAATGAGAAAAATGAGAATAATACAATGAAAAAATGAAGAGAACTGAATAACGTATTGGGCGCGATGACGTGAGTTCGTGGGTGAGGGTGAGGGTGATGAGGGAGAGGGTAGGGGAGGCTGGGAATGTGCTGGGGAGGCGGAGAGGCGGCGGGGAGAAGGATGGGGGGGAGGTGGCAAAGAGAGAGAGAGAGAGAGAGAGAGAGAGAGAGAGAGAGAGGGGGGGGGAGGTTAAGAAGGGAGAGGTCTCGGTGATGGATGACAACCTTAGCTGGTGGAGGTGGAGGTAGAGGTGGAAGAGGACTGGTGGAAGTGATGGGGGTGGTGATATGAGGTGGGGAGGCGAAGGGGGTGTGTGAGACGCCAGGAGGGAGCAGGGGTGAGGGTGCGTGGGTCGAGACAAACAGACAAACAGACAAACGCTCGCACGGGCTGGGAGGCTGATGAAGTTGTCTTGAGATGAGAGGAGGGGGTGGGGGTGGAGGGGAGGTGGTGGTTGATGGGGAGGTGGAGGGGGTGGGGACGTTGAGATGCCAGATACTCCTCTTCTTCCACCTTCAGAGCCCCATCCACCGCACCACATCCCACCCACCCACAGGACTCCAGTCGCCCATGCCGCCCCTGCCCCGCCCCCTGCTCCGCTGCCCCGCACCCCCGCCTTCCGTCACCACCCTCACAATGCTATAAAAATAACCACGAGTGAGAATCCGAATGGTAGTGATGGTGGTGTTTTTTTTTTTTTCTCCCTCCCTCTCCGTCTCCCTATTTCTCCCTCGAGGCAAATGGCAGTTCGCAGTGACCCGCCGGAACCATAACCCCGCTGTAATTCCCCGGCATTCCTAATTACAAATATTATGCGACAACAAAAGTACAGAGCAGATTCCTGGTAATGGTGGCTGTGGACGTGCTCGTGCCGCGCCGCTCCATGGCAAAAAGATAATTGCCTACCTGCAGGGGCGGGAGGGCTGGCCTGCGTGGCGGCGAGTGGCAACCTGCTTCAGATGGGAGGAGCCGCAGCCTGCCCTGAGGAGTGAGTTGCCTAAGGAGTTTCACATCAACAATTTATTTTTCACATTTTTTATCATCCTATATGTTAATCTCCCCATGAAATGGGATGGGGAAGTGGTAAGGAAGGTCCCTGCTTAGTCTCCGCCGCCTGCCTGCTGCCCCGAGCGTCCTGCAGGGCAAGGAAATCCCATCATCGTCAGGCACTTCATTAGGTCGTGGCTGCGGCGAGGGTTGCTTACAATCATCCCTCACATCTTAATCTTCTCCCGCGCCTCAGTAGCGAACATCCCAGTGTTGGCATCTGACCTTCTTGTGAATTTCCTGCGAGCGTGTCGTGTGTGTGAGGACGGCAAGGGCAGACCCGCATCCACACTGCCGGAGAAGGAGGCACAGCGTCTTCCACGAGTCGCGACAAGAGGAACAGCAACACCAGTCTTGAAACGAAACACGCCTTGACTCTCCAAACAGCATGGCACCGCATCCCTCGCTGAGCAGATAGCCGCGGCCTCATCCTTCTCTCCTCCTCTACGCCAGTGACCCGACCCACGTGAGTTGTAGGTGAGTATGTGGCACGGGCAGTGTATTCCGTAGTGTAAGTGTCGGTGTCCTCATGTCTCACAGTGAAGCGTGCCCGCAACGACCTATTACCGCCGCAGGAGTTCGTGAGTCCTCGGGTCACTCTGCTGAGGGCACATTAATCAGGGCGATGAATAATGCACCGGGTATGTAGCGAGCGAATCCTGGGAAGTTCTTCGGCCGCCCAGTCGTCTTTTTTGATCGTGTCTTCCCCTTGAGCGTGTGTGACACCCTCTCCCCTGCCCGCTAAAAACAGACGGTGCAGGGCCGCCGCCGCATGCCTTCCACACGCTGCTCCTTCGGGAATAAAGATCACCAGTAGAAACATGACCCGAACAAACGCACCAGTAGTATTTCCTGCAATCTTGATATCGCGGGCTAAGATAACGTGAGGGTGGGACTGGATAGCGTGGCCTGCGCTAAGGCGGTGCGGCGGAGCGGGGAGCGGCGCGCCACAACTCTCCCAAAAGACAGCTTAACCTTCTCCTTCGTTTGGATTGCGATAAACTCGAGGGATTAGGAAACAGTGACGGACAAGAGGGCTCTGTGTTGAGGCGGGCCGGGAGGGGACGAGGCGGGACAAGGGACGCAGGAGGGGGGAGAGGGTCGGGACCAGGCGGGGCGGGGCAGGGCAAGGCAGGGCAAGGAGGAGAGGGAGGGGAGGGCGGCCTCGCAAACAACCGCCCGTCTATCGGTCCTGAACTTAATTTTATAGACTGTAAACTTTCGGCCGCGTTAAAAACAAGTAAAACAAGAGAGATGTGTTGGCTGTTCTCTCTCTCTCTCTCTCTCTCTCTCTCTCTCTCTCTCTCTCTCTCTCTCTCTCTCTCTCTCTCTCTCTCTCTCTCTCTCTCTCTCTCTCTCTCTCTCACACACACACACACACACACACACACACACACCACACACACACACACACACACACACACACACACACCTGCACCTCCATGACACTAAACCCCGGCCACCATAAAGATTTCAGCCATAAACTCCCTTGTGTACAGGAACGTCGCTTTTGTGCCGTACGCTGCGCCGCGCGAGGAGGAAGCGGCGGCGGCGGCTGCGGCGGCGGCTGAGGAGGAGGAGAGAAGGGGAGGCGACTTAGGAGGGCAGCGCATACAGGTGTCTTAAGCCAATTTCTCGCTTGGACCTTAATCTTGAAAAATAGAGGCAGAAACTAACGGCATGAGGAGGAAAAAGGATGAGGGGGACGACGACGATCGCTAAACTGGAAGCGAAGGCCAGGGGGAGTTGCTGTCACCGCTGCCGTTTCTACTCGTAACTGATGAATACATTAATGTGTTTTGCGTGATTACCCAAGGAGAGATGCGTCCCCCGGAGCTGTGGCGGTGAATGAGGGTCGGGGGAGGGTGGGCGGGTGCTGGGGCTTAGCGTAGGGAATAAGGGAAGGCATTAGCGAGGCCAGGGGATGAGTGGAGGATTAAGGGAAGACATGGAGGAGGGGGAGAGGCGAGGCGAGGGCTGGGTACTTAGTAGGGGATGTGAGGTGAGGTGAAGGAAATAACAGGGACTGGGAATTGGAAGGGACGGAGCTAATGCAGGGGATGGAAGGGTGGAGTCTGGTAAAGAGAGAGAGAGAGAGAGAGAGAGAGAGAGAGAGAGAGAGAGAGAGAGAGAGAGAGAGAGAGAGAGAGAGATTGTTCCTTGCGCCGCTCCCGAGAAGTTATTTACAAAACGAGCTTCTCAGTTAGTCAGAACGATACAATTCCGGCGGCGTCTTGAAAAACAGTACGCGCCGCTGATTGATTTCATTCCTCTCCGTCCGTGAGCTCTACCCCGCCCAAGCAATCTGTTAGCAATAAGGACAAGGCCGCCGTATGAAGCACATTGCCCCATCTGTAAGTAAAAATACTGCATCTTCCGAATCAATAAAGATGAAACTTGCCGTGTTCATTATTGTTTAGGGATACTGATGAACTTCTAACGCGAAACTCATAATCGTCTGCTCATTACTGTGTGTCTTCTCGCTTTTTCGATGATAAAACAAGTGCGTGGCATCATCATGGCATCATCATCATCATCACCAACAGCAATAGCACTTTCAAACACTTCATGACGGTGCTGAGATTTCCTGAAACAGTTAGTACTAGGAGGGAGAGAGAGAGAGAGAGAGAGAGAGAGAGAGAGAGAGAGAGAGAGAGAGAGAGAGAGAGAGAGAGAGAGATACCTTCCTCCCACACACATCTGCATCACAGCATCCTATCAGAGCAGGATCGACAGCTCAGACAGCATCCAAACCTCCAGAGCTTCCAAGACCACGGGTATGCTGCACAGGCTGGCCACGGACACTCAACCTGTAATATTCCTCGTAACTAACATGCGTCTATGAAGTAAATATAAACAGCCTCTAATATTCCTCCCAACTAACGCGCGTCTGTGAAGAAAATATTGGTTAAAACGATAGAGTTTGGTTTTCATACTGTTCGACGAAACGAGACCGAAGCTACAGTGCGGTGGTGAATGGTGCCTATTAGGCCCGTATTCTGAAACTCTTTGCTCTCTCACCACGGCGATTTTCCAAGGCTGCAGAGATGATTAGCCGGGTTCTCGAGAGTGTTTCTCCTGTTAATAATGTAGACATCTTGTTACTGTGTCACCACAATCATAGAAACACCTTTAAAAATCCGTGTCACTTTAACTAGAGCCTTTTGAAAGTAGTGGAGATGCGGCGCAGAAGAGTTTCAGAATATGGGCCTTGGGGACGAGACAAGAGCTACAGTGTGGTGGTAGTGTATGCGTGTATGCGGCTACCATACCTAGCGATGCGACGAGACCAGAACAACAACACGGTGCTGGATGTCAGAAAGACTCTAGTTATTAGGTTATTAGTTGAGTCAATACGGAGCTTTAACATTTTCACTGCAATCGTCTCAATCGTGCAATCGTGCTTCTGGAAAAGTGTCTGAACAGGGAAATGTCTAAAAGGAGAATAGACATCAAGGGTGAAGGGTAATTATCATAGACTCAAGTGTTCAGGTTAGTGCAGTCAAGAGGAAGCGTTGAAGATCAGAAAAATTTATGGAGCGCGCCTGTAGATGGACGTGGGGTTGCATCATGCAGGAACCGCCACGTGCAGGCCTGCTGGCTTATTGTAACTCTCCGTGTATTTTGCACTCCTCGTGCAATTTGTCTAACGTCATGTAATGCAACTATTATCATAAGCTTAACATTTCACTATTTTCTTATTCTTCTCAGAGTAGAACGAACGATAAAACACTTAACATATTGGGAACTAAACCAATTATCGTCAGCCGAACACTGCATTATATTTTTCTCCCCCTTATTTTTCCTTCTGGGATTTTAAAAGTTACGAGCCGATGGATAAAAACCCGCATCCCATCTATCTGCCACTTCTTGTGCATCCCTGCGGCTCAAGGTGACTGGCGCCCACACCTTTTGACGCGTCGTATTACACCACTGCACGTCCCGTCACTAAATCGGTGCGTTCGTCAGGTGGGTGTTTCCAGCCTGGCATCTACCATTACTGAGGCGGCCGGCCAGTCCCGTGCTTCATAAAAGGTGTGGTTTACGGGGCAGTATATCGAGACTGAAGGCCGGACTGAGTGCTGAGTTGCCAGAGAGAGAGAGAGAGAGAGAGAGAGAGAGAGAGAGAGAGAGAGAGAGAGAGAGCTGGCCAGATAAGGTATTGGTTAGGATGGACGGGGAGGCGGCAGGTGGTCGGGTTCAGCAGGGCCAAGGGGTGGAGAGGACAGGGATTACTTAGGCGGGCAGGAGATGCACGGACAGGTGGCGTGTTGGGGGAGAGGCAGGAAGCGGCCGGCCCTCACACCGCCCCATACACTCACTCCTCAGGTAACAACAAAAACAGAAGCAACATGGACACTTCACTTATCGCCGTATTCTGAAACGCTTCTGCGCCGCACTTCCGCTACTTTCAAAAGCTTATCGTTGAAGTGCCGCGGGTTTTTAAGGGTGTTTTTATGATTCTAGTGACAGATTAACAAGATTTCTACAGTATTAAAAGGAGAAACACTTTTGAGAACCCGGCTAATCATCTCTGTGGCCTTTGGAGAGTAGTCATGTTGAGAGAGCAAAACGTTTCTGGATGCTGGCCTTATTCACCAAGTTAGTAATGCGGCGAAGAAAGTAGCTGCCCCGTCCTGTTATGCCTCCACATACAAACACAAACACAACACACGGCGAGACAGGATTGCTAACTTTCCATTCCTTCAAGATGGCGCCTCAAGTACTGATTTCATTACGACACGGGAGGGTTTGGGAAGCGATACGACTACGTGTGTCGGCGTGATGATAGTGATAATGATGATGATGATTAGTTGTGGTATTGTAGTAGTGGTGGTGGTGGTGGTGGTAGCAGTAGTAAAAGAATTAGAAAAATAATAAAATAAAACAAATAAATGTGTGTGTGCGTGTGTGTATTATTCCCTACCCCACACACACACACACACACACACACACACACACACACACACACACACACACACACACACACACACAATACATCAAGCTTCCACGCACACAAACACCATCAAAGGCAAGCAGGCAAGCAGGCAGGCAGGCAGGCAGGCATGGGGACGGGGAGGCAAGCTCTGTGTGTGGCCACAATATCGAGAAATTATTTGCCAGACTAATAAAACTTAAAGAAAAAAAAAAACTACCACCAGTCACAGGGAGGGATCTGAGGGCTGGGGCTGGCGGGGACGAGGGCTAGGGGGGACGGGGCTGTGGGGAACGGGGGCGGGGGAGAGGCGGGGCCCCACGTCCATCCATTCTGCGGCACATTATCAATATTGGCACGCCGCCTCTTTGCATTCGTCCGTCGCTTCTTGATAGATATGAGGGGAACTTTTTTCAAACTTTATACGAATTGATGGGTGTCTGCCGAGGGGTGGTTGCAGTGATAATCTAGAATGTAGTGGGTTTTACTTATTTATTTATTACACGCATTTATCTTGTTTCTATTTGTTTTTATTATTGTTGTTGTTTTTTGATAGGGTGGCGAGAAAAGGTGCAGCATATATTAGCCACTGTCTGTTTCCTTTTTTGGGCAGGTAAGGTCAGGTTAGGTTACTTTAATGTATGTGCGCTAAGTTCATGTCACTTTAACATAGGTTAGGTTAGGTCAGTTTGAACCATGGGCTATGACAGATTAGGTAAGGTTAAGTTAACCTGTATATTTGATTTTATTTAACCTTATTTAAGTTTTAGGGATACGACCAGATTAAATTCAGGTTAGGTTAAGTGAGTTTGGGTTAGGTTAGGTAGGGCAAAGTACATTGGATTTGTTAACTTAACGTAATCTAACCTCTATTGATTCTAGTTAACCTCATTTAAGTTTACAGGATACGACCAGATTAAGTTCGGTTAAGTGAAATGAGTTTGGATTAATTTAATTTCATGTAGGGCAAGGTACACTGAATTTGTTAACCTAACCTAACCTAGCCACCCCAAAAACATATTGTCTTGTCTTCCTGTCATGCTGAGAAAGACAATTTACCGCTGGGGTGGCGCGGCACAACAAGGCCACATGGCGCCGCACGCTGACACAAGGAGCTGCTTAGTGCTGAAGGGAAAGACCATGAAAAACACACTCGCAAAATCAAACCTTTATTTATCCTATTTTCATTGTTTATTTCGTCTATTTATTTACTTATTTAGCTTATTTGTTTTATATTTTTTACTTTCTTTGTATCTTTCAATCTTTCCTTTTTTTTTTTCTTTTTCATTCTTTTTTTGCTTTTTTTCCTTTTTTTTCCCCTTTCCCTTTTTTTTTTTTTTATATATAATTTCTTATGTGTGCTTTATTCTCGCTTCATTCTTCCCCACCCAACACAACCGCGAACACGGACACTGCGGCTGCTGCGACATAAACCCCCTTCCCTCCCTCCCCCGCCAAAAAAAAAAATAAATAAATAAATAAAACGAAAACGAAAAACTGTAGTACAAGTGACAAAGGAAGATAAATGAACGGACGAAAGACACCACGAGGCACCACCACAACACACACACACACACACACACAACTAATAGACAACACTCCTATGATTACTCCCCCCTCTCCCACTCTCTATCTCTCAAGCGGCACCTAAGGGCGAGGCGGAGGTGCGGGCGGCGGCGAGGAGCGGGAGCATGTGATAGGTGGTGGCCAGGCAATATTTCTAAGGTGTTGGCGGAGTGTGCTATCATCAGGCGGGCGGAGGGGGAGATGGCAGGCGCTGATAGCTGGCTGGCGGGGCGTGTGGGTAGCCAGTTGGGGGATGACGGGGGCGCTGACGGGGGCAATAATGCAGCGTGTTGAAGGAGAGGGGAGCTGGAGACACGTGGGGGCGGAGGAAGGGGGCAGGGCAGGTAGTGTTAGTGTCTTTGAAGGGATGAGTGTTCGTGGGTATTGGAAGGCAAGGAGGAAGGACATGGAAAGAAAGGAGACACACTAGATCGGATTCTAAAACATTTCTGATCACACCTCCACTACTTCCAAAACGCTCTAGTTGAAGTGACGCAGGTATTTAAGGGTGTTTTTTACGGTTCTAGTGACAGATTAAAAAAAATTCTATATTATTATAAGGAGAAAAACTCTTTTGAGAACCTGGCTTATCATTTCAGTGGCCTTGGAAAATAGTCGTGATGAGAGAGAGAGAGAGAGAGAGAGAGAGAGAGAGAGAGAGAGAGAGAGAGAGAGAGAGAGAGAGAGAGAGAGAGACCAAAGCGTTTCTGAGTACGGGCAGAGAGAGGATGGAAATACATTGGTGGAAAGTGAGGAAGGGAGGATACAGGAAGGAAAAAAAAAAAACAAAAAAAAAACAAATGAAAGACAGAAAGGAAAGACATAGGAAGGAGAGGAAGGAAAAAAAGACGCAGCAAGGAGAAGAGCCAGGATGGAGGAAAGGGATGATGTAGGAGAGTAAAAATGACGGGAAAAAGTTAGGTAAGAAAGAAAAGACAGACGATAAAAAAAAAGACAGGAAAACGGTAGATATAGAAACGGAATGAAAGACATAGGATAAAAGAGGGAAAGTTGAACCAAAGAGAAACTAAGAGATGAGAGATAGAAGTAGGGGACGAAAGGAAGAAGGTAGAAAAATGCAAGTGGTAGATAAGATGTATGTATGTATGTATGTATGTGGAGGGGGGGATGTTTCTAGGGAGGTGGGGAGAAGGGGGGATGTGGCTAAGGGCTGCAGGCGGGGGGTGGGCGTGGGGCGGCTGTAAGTCATCGCGGGGCGGCGCCACACCCACGGTAGGGACAGGTGCGGCCACAAGTGATAACAAGTATACTGGTTACCGGCCGAGAGAGAGAGAGAGAGAGAGAGAGAGAGAGAGAGAGAGAGAGAGAGAATGAACACCTACCTAATCAAACGTAACGCAAGATTTATACCATGTTAACACTCATTACCTTCCTCCGTCTAACCCAGGTGTGCTTATTATACCTCGCTAGCACCTTATTAACACTCCTTGCTGACAGGTGTAAGAGAATACGAGGCTGAGAGGCTGCGTGTCTGTCTCTCCCTCACTCCCTCTCCATCTCCCTCCCTCTCTCTCTCTCTCTAAGGCAATATGATAAAAAAGGAGAAAAAAAAAACGCACACACAATATTCCCGCTGCTACTTGTCCAGCTGTTCCATATACGTAAAATTCCTGGTTGGTGTGAAATCTTTTACGGTGCCTCACTCTGTCATTATCTCGTTCATGCGAATTCCGCCGGGGTATAATTTGTATTCAAGTAACAGCCCGAAGTTTTTTGCGCATTATATCAACCCGTAAAATTTGCTTATGAATTATATGTACGGTTTATCATGTTACGTTTGTTAAGGAGGCTGTTCTGGTAAAGTATGTGCGAGTTATGCCGCGGAGGAATGAATGGCTGTTGTGGTGGGATACGCCGATTGTAGGAAAAGGAAAGAAAAAGAAAGTTAAAAGTAAGGGTGTTTAAAAATATATATATTATGTTTGTTAAGGAGGTTGTTAAGGTGCAGTGCCAGTTATTCTGCAGAGGAGGGATGTGGCGTGGGAAAGAAAAGAAAGTGAAAAAAAAGTTATGGGTATTTCAAAAATACTTGCGTTGTTGAGGAGATTGTTAAGGCAAAGTACGAGTATTGTGCAGAGGAAGACTTGGTGTAGTGGAGTGTGGGGAAGACCAATCAGCGAATAAACTAAGGATGTTTCAACATGATGGACCTGATCTGGAATTCGGAACTTCCAGCTTCACTGTGTCTTCAGACAGCGGTGTGACACAGACTGCTCGGCCGAGGAAGTGATGGGATGGGGCGGCTCTCACACACTAAATATAAATCGTCCCCGAGTTTGAGGGAGAGATGACAGAGTTAAGGCGGCGGCTCGTTCATCTGGCGCTGTTAAGTGCAGTGTTGAAATCATATTCTCGCTGCCAGACGTATCGTTATCAGATCACCGCCAAATATGTCATTATCAAATAAAAAGCGACACAAGATTTACGCAAGTCAAGAATATTATGCTGATCATTAGCTGATGTATGTCCACACTGCACGGCGCCGCCAAACAGTGATCGCCGCCCGCACACCAGACCACGTCTTGCGTCATCAGACCAACCACGAGCTGTGGTAGGAAAGAGGTCTGCACGTGGCAGCCTGCACGAGGCGGCTATACGAGGGCCCCTAGACGTGGAGGCCTGCACGAGGCGGCTCCACGAGGGCGCCTGCACGTGGAGGCCTGCACAAGGCGGCCTGCACGACGCAGGGGCTCGTCCACTCAACACAAGAGGAGTGAACACTCTTAAATACAAGTTTCTTTGAGAAAAGCGTTTTGATGAACGCGATTTGCTTGAGGCAAGATTCGTCAAAGAAATCCTCGCGTATGAAAATGATCTTTGTTCACGCCGATTTAATGTCTATTGAAATAATTACATTAATGATATCATGCAAAATCTATACAGTGGTGTGTACTGCAATGATGTAGTTTTGGTGGCGCGGTGACAACATCGGCCTGTTGCCTGCCATACTTGGTTCATGTTTTGCTGCGGCGACGGAAACGCGGTTTCCTCAAGGAAATGTTCCCTGCGTGTGGTTTCCCGCACACACTGAGCCCAAGACCAGGGAGGCGAGCACCAAGGCTACGCACCCCCGACAGGTAACCAGGAAGATCACGTGGTGGGAGCAGCACACAGCGGCAAGGCAGCGCGTCACTGACCTGCCATGGCCGAGAGGACATCGCATATGATCACTGATTGTCACGCACGAACACGAAACAAACACTCACGGCGCAGTGACAATAGTGGCAGTAGCCGCGGCAGCTTCCTGGTTCGTTCAGACTCTATTTTCTCTTCCTTGGGCCGTGGTGTGAGCCGCCGTGCTGTGATCTGAGTGTTCCTGCTTGCGTGACTGGTGCGCTATGCCAATATGCACTCACAATGCCTCAATGCTACAATAGCGCAGCAATGAATACAGTCTCCGGCACCACGATGCTCTTCCTCGCCCCCACGGTGCCCAAGAAGGGGGCGGACGCCCCTTCCCGTGGCCCTTCAGCAAGACCTTCGCCTCCAGACCAGAAATATAATTGACCCCACCAGCTCGGCCTGACCTCAATGCTGCCCCCCGCCTATCCCCTACCCCCACCTCCTCCCCTGCAGCCCACCCTGCCCCTCCTCTCAACTCCCCGCATCCCCCTCCTCGCACCGGGCTGGGTCACTCGCAGCTTTCGCTCCTTAAAATAAGACAACGCCGAGGCCCCTTGGCGGCCCTCACACGAAGCGCCACCAACATCGCCACCAAAAGCAACACCGCCACTTACAGTAACACCACCACGACCCCAAACAAATATATGTCAGCGACAGCACTGCTGCCGACACCACCACCACCACCACCACCACCATGCTGCCCCTGCCACGACACAAACTGAAGTGTCGCACCGCGCCTCAGGTGCACCGATGTGACCAATTAAGTTTCCCTTCCCCGCGACCAGCGCAGCAACAATGACGCAGAAATAAAACCAGCAGCACACAATGGTGACCAGCACTGCCATTTCCTGGTGATCAGGGCACGGAAAAGTATCGTGGTGGAGACAAAAGGGAAGAAGAGACAAGGCAGCAACACAGGCCTGTGGTGCAGCGGCGACACGTCCATTCACACGCTGTTCACGCTCCGCCTCACATTCCACACGGCGGCACGTGACTGTTCCGCCTCCCTGGGCCCGCCACGCCGCGGCGCCCACCTGGACGTCCAGTGCGGGGTGTTTATCATTATGTAGCTTTAGGTTAGGCGTGTGAGAGAAAAGCCGTGACTCCCCCATCCCACCACCCCACAGGCTCCCAGCGTGGCGGCACAAGAGGGTGGTGCTCGCAACATGTAAGTGGTGGTGATGAAGTCACCAATTCTGACGTCAATATAAACTGTAACACCAAAAAATGTAAATTGTGCGTACGTGTGTGTGTGTGTGTGTGTGTGTGTGTGTGTGTGTGTGTGTGTGTGTGTGTGTGTGTGTCCACTATATAACCCCGTGTCCCTTCTTCCCTGGGCAGAGAGGCGGCATGCGGCAGGACGTGGTGGTGTGGCCTTGGGTGGTGGCGTGGGCGGCGGTGGCTAACGTGGCGGTGGGCGGCGGGGAGCAGAATACCACCACCCTCGCGGCCCACCTCCATGATGCCCACGCCCGCGGCCACGCCCATGACATGTGAGGACGCGCGCATCAAGTGTGCACTGCGGGCGGGCTGCGGTATGGCGCTGCAGAACTACATGCTGGGCTGCGCTGACCTCATCTCGGGCAAGAGCGCGGAGTGCGACCCCTACTGCAGAAACTCCCTCATCGCCCTCACCTCCACCGAGGAGGGGCACTCCCTTATGGATGTGAGTGTGTGGGGATGCGGGGGGGGGCGGTCTGGCTCTTTGTTCTGGTTTATAGGACTGGTATATGTGATAGCTTCTCTCTCTCTCTCTCTCTCTCTCTCTCTCTCTCTCTCTCTCTCTCTCTCTCTCTCTCTCTCTCTCTCTCTCTCTCTCTCTCTCTCTCTCACACATCTTCCACAGGTAATTTTCTCTTCCCCTCACAGCTTCTAAGTTGTGCTTTTTCTTTTCTTTTTCACAATCTCATTCCGTCTACGCGTTTTTTTTTTTCCCCCTAGTTCACATGTCTTCCCTCATCAAAACTTACAATGTCTTGTTTCGTTACTGTTCCTTCATTCCTCCCACAGCAAACAACCTTTCCTAACTTAGGCATCCATTAACCCAGACAGAGACATACTCACTCAGTCAATCACTCACACAATCACTCAATCACTCACTCACTAACCCACCCACTCGCTCATTAACACACTCACCCTCCCAAGTCACTCAGCCACTCACTCACCCACTCGCATTCAATATATTTCTCGCTTCCCTCTGTACTCTCGACTGTACGCATATCACATCTACCTAATCTGCTCCTTATCCACTCCTGTGTGTAACCCGCCCCTCGTGCCCCTCCCCGCAGTGTGTATGCAGCGACGACTACTGCCGGGAGAGCAAGCAGCGCGTGGAGGTGTGCCGCGTGGAGGTGCTGCGGGCCAACGCTAACTCCACGGTGGTCACCTGCAGCGTGGCCCACTGGATCTGCTCCGCCGACACCCTGTGCTCCACCGCCATCACCTACTACGACCGTTACTGCCCGCAAGATGTTCCTTGGCAAAGAGTGAGTGTTGGCCTGACCTGATCTGACCTGACCTTATATCACTAAATCTAGCCTAACCTAACCTGCCCAACTTGCGCCCCTCAATTCCTCAGGCTGCTTTCCTCACACATCACTTCCGCCTTCCCCTTCCTACCCTTTCCTCTCCCCCACACCGCGTCTCCCCGCTCAGTCCTCTCCGGCCTCCCACAGGTGTAGTTTCCGGTGCAACAACAGCCTGGGCATCCTGCAGCGCCAGGCCAAGGCGGCCAAGCTGGCCAGCTGTACGTGTGATGGCACGGAGCCCTTCGACTTGCGAGGGCATCAAGAACAACACGGCGCGGCTGTGCTTCCCCCACCAGGAAAAGGTGGCGGAGGAGGAGCAGGAGCTAGAGGAAGAGGAAGAAAGAACGAACCAGGTGGAAACGTCGGGGGACGGCGACTCACTCCCTCAGCGGCGCGGGGGGCAGCATCGGCGGGGGCACGCTGCGGGCAGCTCGTCTCCTGCTGCTGCTACTCTGCTTGCCTCCTGACGCCAGCACGGTGAGGCCAAGACTTTGCTGGCTATTATAACTAAGAGGAACAGACCACTGGGAGCGGAGGGGGGGGGAAGCCAAGCCGGTAGAAGGGCTCAGGGGGGGTTAGATAAAAGGCCGTTGGGGGAAGGGGGACACCAGTGCGAATTGATTGACTGTTTAATGTCGGCCTGAGTGGACTGTGGGGCGCTAGAGAAAAACTTCGGGGGGAGGCTGCATGGAGGGGGGGGAGCGGGGGCGGGGCACGGGATGACACGGGGCTATTCGGGGGCGCGTGGTGGGTGGCGCCGGGGCGGCGACACTATATATACGGAACTGTGTGTGCGCGTGATGGGGGGGGGAGGGGGGGGGGCGAAGTGCACAATGGCCTCTCAGTAGGGAAGATATATGCGTGTGTGTGTGTGTGTGTGTGTGTGTGTGTGTGTGTGTGTGTGTGTGTGTGTGTGTGTGTGTGTGTGTGTTGGAATGGAAGGCTGTTGGGAGAAGAGGAAGAGGGAGAAGAGAAAGAGCACGTGGTGGAAGAAGATAAATGACATGAGGTGGAGGAGGAGGAGGAGGAGGAGGAGAGGTATTGGCAGTGACAGGACATCATAATATATTTTGCCCACACACACACACACACACACACACACACACACACACACACACACAATAAATCGGAGCCAAAAACGAGCAATGCAGTGAGGGAAGATAGGAAGAGAGGAGGAGGAAGAGAAGGGAGGAAGAGAGGGAGAGAGGGAGGGAGGTAATTTCTCCCTCCCTTCCGTCCTTACCACTCGTGATAATATGTAACGCGACAGACCTCACCTGACTCTCTCTCTCTCTCTCTCTCTCCTCCTCTCTCCTCTCTCTCTCTCTCTCTCTCTCTCTCTCTCTCTCTCTCTCTCACACCTGGTCCTCATCCCTCTCATCGCTTACCTCTTCCTCCTTCCCTCCACTCCTTACCTTCCTCTCCCCTTCCCTCTCCCTCTCCCACCCCCTTCTCCCTTCTTCCCCACCCCACCCCCGCCTGGTCCCTCAGATAATTGCCTTCACAGCTTCACCTAAGAGTAATTTCCCCGCACCAGCTGTTGGGAAGGTGATGTCACGTGTGTCGGGGAGGGGAGGGGGAAGGCGGGAGGGTGACGGAAGCGGCAGGTGTTCAGTCCGGGGGAAGGGAAGGGAAGGGAAGAAGGAAGAGAAGGAAGGAGGAGAGAACTTATGAAATACTCGTACCTTTTATTTCTTCAGATATGTTTTTTTTATATATATATTTTGATAGTTGTAGTTCGATTAGTACTTCCGCTACTACTACCACTATTGTTACCTTCTACTACTACTACTACTGCTGCTACTGCTACTATTGTAACACTCACCCGACTGGTCTTCGCAGCAACACGCCTTCTCTTCCTCATTTCTCCTCCTCCTCCTTCTCTTCCTCCTCTTCACTCATGCCAAAGAACCTTCTAAGGGTCAACGCGTCTGCTGCTGCTTGTTCTTCCTTTGTGCTTCTCTGTAACAAAAAAATACACCTTAGTATTTTCTCCATGCCCCGCTGCTATGCCTCCTCCTCCTCCTCCTCCTCCTCCTCCTCCTCCTCCTCCTCCTCCTCCTCCTCAATACACCGCTGCAGGGCACTGGAAGGAGGTTCAGGCGTGGCCGCGAGGGGAAAAGGAGTACGTGTGTGTGTGTGTGTGTGTGTGTGTGTGTGTGTGTGTGTGTGTGTGTGTGTGTGTGTGTGTGTGTGTGTGAGGCCACTATGCCCACCCGTCCTTCTGTTGCTGCTGCTGCTGCTTAACTGCTGCCGCGCTGCCCTTGTTGTGGTGTGGCTGGGGCGTGGGCGGGGGGGCAGACGAAGGGCGGGGCAGAGGCGACCATTCAGTAGCAGTAGTAGTAGTAGTAGTAGTAGTAGTAGAGGTAGTAGTACCAGCAGCAGCAATAATAATAATAATAATAATAATAATAATAATAATAATAATAATAAGACAGCTCGTATAACATTCCAAGGTGCCAAACATAACCTGACGAAGGAGTGGTTTAGTCAGGAAGGCGGCGCGTGTTTTCCTTAGCAGTGCCTCGTGTTTTCCTGCACCGCACACTGCCCACCACCACTGCTACTCTGCCACACACCACCACCACGCCTTACCACCAACACACACACACACACACACACCAATATACAACCACAAAGCACCCCAAACACTCCCACAGCCTCAAACAAACACACCAAACAGAGAAACACACAAAAATCCATCATTCAGTCTGTCTCCCCTCCACCCCTCTCACTCCTGCATCGCCTCCCTTTCACCAACCACCTCACAGCTTTCCCCTCCCGCAATTCTGTGCCCCCTCTTGCCCCATTCAGTACCTCCCCCTCCAGTGCCCTTCCCTCTCCCACCACCACTGCTGCCTACCTACCATTACACCCCATTACCCATTCCCCATTGCCCTTCTGTTCATCTTACCTGCCCTAATCTGTTACCTGTCACTCTTTTTCGTTGTCTCGTTGCTCCTCCTCCTCCTCCTCCTCCTCCTGTACTATTCCATCTCCATCAAATAGCTACAATATTTATTCATTTAGATTATTTACTTCCCAAACAGCCATATCAGGGACTACAGATCTGTTGCTGTCTGGCTGTCCTTTGTAATATTCGTTATCTCCCTTCCTTTACTTCTCTCTCTCTCTCTCTCTCTCTCTCTCTCTCTCTCTCTCTCTCTCTCTCTCTCTCTCTCTCTCTCTCTCTCTCTCTCTCTCTCTCTCTCTCTCCGGTTCAGTGGCCAGGGTTGATGACCTTTTCTGACCGCATGAATCTTTTTAAGGGGCAAACTTGTGACCTCTGGTGGCGGTTGTGGTGATGGTGGTGGTGGTGGTGGAGGGGTGTGGTAATGGAGGTATTGTGTGGTAAGGTTAGTAGTGGTTGGGTCTGGTGGAAGTGGTGATGGTGGTGGTATTAGAGAGTTGTGTGTATGGATCAAGAACAGTGGTAGTGGCGGCAGTGGTGGGGGTCGTGGTGGTGGTGGTGGTGGTCGTGGTGGTGGTGGTGGTGGTAAACAGTAGTATGGGTGAAATTTTGACTATACAATCTCTCTCTCTCTCTCTCTCTCTCTCTCTCTCTCTCTCTCTCTCTCTCTCTCTCTCTCTCTCTCTCTCTCTCTCTCTCTGCTCCTTAGACCTCACAATCATTACAACCACCAGTCCCTTACCTACCTACCTCCACTCCATTCCCGCCCCTCCCTCCCTTCTTCCCTCCTCACCCCTCGACCTTCCTCCTCCCTACTTCTCCATTGTGTCGCCACGGTCCACTGCCTGCGAGAGAGAGAGAGAGAGAGAGAGAGAGAGAGAGAGAGAGAGAGAGAGAGAGAGAGAGAGAGAGAGAGAGAGAGAGAGAGAGAGAAAGTTTTCGCCCTGCCTCTTCACGCAACTCTTAAAACTTTCACGCATACAAATGATAATGGAAGCATCATCTCAAATAGCACGGTTTTCAGAAACATCGCTGTAAGAAAAACATGAGAAAAATAAATATGCAAGAAAAAAAAATCGTAAAAAACACCAGCTTGAGAAACACCACTTTGAGTAACACCATCTAAAGCAACACCCAATCACCAGCAACACACACACACACACACACACACACACACGAGAACCCCCCAACACACCTGCACGCCTCTGCCTCTCCACCTACACACTACGTACATACACACAGCACATTACCGCAACAACAAACACTTTAGCAAACATTTATAGCACCCCTACCCCTCCCTCTCCCCCTCCCTCTCCTCTTCCTCTCCCTCTCCTCCTCCTCCTCCTGCTCCTCTAATAGACAATAGCAGCAGTAAATCATACCACCTCTTTCTTCACCTACTCCATGCTGTGTACGAGTACGTTTTTTTTTTCTCGTTTTTTTTTTCTTTTAGTTCATTGTGTAGTTGAAATTTAGCAGTATTTTGTGTTTGTTACGTTTACGGATATTTTACTTTTTTTTTTTTTTTTTTTTTTGTGTGTGTGTGTGTGTGTGTGTATTTAGACAATAGTTGGTTTGCTGTAGTACGCACAGTGAAATTTAGCAGCACCTTGTGTTTCTTCTTGTGTGGTGGTTAGTTTATCTTGGTATATGTTAAAAATTTACCAGTCTATAGCGAGGGCCTGAAGATTTGATGCTGCTTGAAATCGGTAAACACACACACACACACACACACACACACACACACACACACACACTGGTTGTTGTTTTCCTAGTAATTTATAGAGGTGTGTGGCAACCAGGGACCAGGAGGAGGAGGAGGAGGAGGTAGAAATTGGCTCCTCCGCTGTACTGCCGGAGGGGTCAGAGCCTCTCACCTCCCGTACTCAGAGAGGCTTGATGTCTTGTTCAGCGCAGGGCCGGGGAGAGGGAGAGGGAGTGGGAGCGGGAGAGGGGCAGGAGGAGGGAGGGAGAGCATTGGCAGCTGAGAAGAAAATGGAAGAAGGTCAATATTAATCTTAGTTATGTTTTCTAAGTATAAGGTTTTAAGAATAGGAGTTTGTTTCCCTCCTCCTCCTCCTCCTCCTCCTCCTCCTCCTCCTCCTCCTCCTGGTCACTTATCTCTCCCTCCTTCCTTCTCTATCTTGTTCTCTCCCTACCTTACAATACAATAGCTCATGAGAGAGAGAGAGAGAGAGAGAGAGAGAGAGAGAGAGAGAGAGAGAGAGAGAGAGAGAGAGAGAGAGTAGGAGAAGGAATAGGTGGTGGTGTTGGGAGGTTACTTTGAGAGAGAGAGAGAGAGAGAGAGAGAGAGAGAGAGAGAGAGAGAGAGAGAGAGAGAGAGAGAGAGAGAGAGAGTGTGTGTGTGTGTGTGTGTGTGTGTGTGTGTGTGTGTGTGTGTGTGAGGTGCAAAGCTGAGAATTGGAGGCAAATGTGACAAAAGTCTGAGTCAATTTATTTTTTGTTAGTATATCTAAAGTTGTTACCCACTTCTCTCTCTCTCTCTCTCTCTCTCTCTCTCTCTCTCTCTCTCTCTCTCTCTCTCTCTCTCTCTCTCTCTCTCTCTCTCTCTCTCTCTCTCTCTCTCTCTCTCTCTCTCTCTCTCTCTCAAAGTAACCCCCCAACCCACCTTTTCACTGCAGGTAGCCAAGGTGGTGAAGGGAGAGATGAGGAGGCTAGAGATCACCACCACCACCACCACCACCACCGCCGCCGCCGCCACCACCACCACCAGGACCAGCGCGCCTCCCAACACACACATTCACGGGACGTTTGAGGACAAGGCCACGCAGAGACACGACACAGCGCCCAGTGATGATAGATAGTGACGGGTGTGACGGCTTGGTGACCCTCTGCCCTGTCTGTAGGGATGACGTGACCGGCTGCCGTTCTCCCGCTGGCGTGGTTGTGACCGCACTAAGGTTGTGATGATACTGCGAGGGCCGTATTCCGAAACGCTTTGCTGTCTCACCACGATAGTTTTCCAAGGCCACAGAGATGATTAGGCGGGTTCTCAAGAGTGTTTCTCCTTTTGATAATGTAGAAGTTTTGTTAATCTGTTACTAAAACTGTAAAAATACCATTAAAAAAACATGTAGCTCCAACAAGAGCCTTTTGAGTGTAGTGGAAGTGCGGCGCGGAAGTGTTTCAGAATACGGTTTGAGTGTGACCGCTTTCCATCACGTCCGAACCTTGCCACGTCGCCATTCGTATCCCTAGCTCGATATGGATGTAGTGGAACCTGGGAATGTGGAGTGAGTTTTTTTTTTTTTTCTGTCCACCTTTCCATCCAGTGTGAAAAGTGGACAGGATGAAACTTGGAAATGTGCAGTGGGTGTTTTTGCGCCACGTTCTATTCAATGTGGAGATTATAAATTGAGTGGAATGAAGCTTCGAAATGTGAACAAAATTTTTTTTTTTTTTCGTTGACCTGTCCAGTGGAAAGACTTCCTGCAGATTTTGAAACTTAAGAGTGAAAATTTATTTGCCTACTTTGTCCAGTTAAAAGACTCATTTCGTGCTTCGAAAACCTGGAGTGATTTTTTCTTCACTTCCACTGTTTAATCAAAAGGACTCGTTGTTGTGTTGCGTGCATGTGTGTGTGTGTGTGTGTGTGTGTGTGTGTGTGTGTGTGTTGGACCGCAGCAAATAGAGACGCACTATGTGACTCAACAAGTATCAACCAGTCACTAGTTACAAGCCCCGTCCGCAGAATTAACTCAAGGATGAGCTGTTGTACTTAATCTACTGGTCTACCTTGAACTGT
>NC_087161.1:27538522-27663522 GCF_035594125.1 Scylla paramamosain | reverse complement strand
AAAAAGTCAAGTAAGTTTGGTTGAAGAAAATTGAAGATAACAGACAACGTGATCAATCCTCATCTTCCTCCTCCTCCTCACTCCTCCCTCCTCCTCCTCGTTCGACCCCACGCATTCAGCATCCAGGAATCTGGTATACTGGCAAATAGAAAGGAATGTGTACCGTGTGTGTGTGAGTGTGTGTGTGTGTGTGTGGTTGTGTGTGTGTGTGTATGTGTGTGTGTAGTGCGTGTCGAAGAAAACGTGTGAGTTAGGCGTATGGTTAAAATTACTTGGTTGAATCTCTCTCTCTCTCTCTCTCTCTCTCTCTCTCTCTCTCTCTCTCTCTCTCTCTCTCTGTACCGGGTAGAGTGGGGATTCAAATTACAGAGTAAACACGAGGTGGGAGGGTTCTGCTTGGGCGGCCTGAAGGAGGTAGGAGGGGCTGGGGAAGAGGGGGGAGAGGTGGAGGGGGGAGGTGGGAGGAGAGGGGTAGAGTGGGTGGTGGGGGAAGGGGGAGGAGATTAAAAGAGAAAGAAAGGGAGAAAGAGAAAGAGGAGAAAAAAGTTTTTGGCGTTCTTGTCAATCAACTCTGGAGAATGAGGAAGGAGAGGAGGAGGAGGAGGAGGAGGAGGAGGAGGAGGAGGAGGAGGAGGAGGAGGAAGAGGAAGTAAGAAATACAAATAACAGGAGAATAAAGCGAATAAGACAAAACAAGAAGTTGAAAAGCAACAACAACAACAACAACAACAACAACTACTACTACTACTACTACTACTACTACTACTACTACTATTAAACTATTACTGCTACCTCATGTTTACTGTTAATATTACTATTACTTTTAACACAATGCAATTAATACATAACAGAAGTAGCATTAACAGTAGACGTAGAAATAATAATAATAATAACAATAATAATAATAATAATAATAATAATAATAATGATAATAATAATAATAATAATAATAATAATAATAATAATAATAATAACAATAAACCCACAATTAACTCTTTTAGCTATGATCCTCTCTCACCCTCTCCCTCTCCCTCTCCTCTCCCTCTCCCTCTCCCTCTTCCTCTCTTAGTACAGTAGCCTGCCCCTGGGTGGTCTTCCTCCCTCCCCCCTGCCCCTCGCCCCTTCACTCGTCCCTCTCATCCATTCATTGCCAACCCTACCCCCCCTCCTTCCTCTCAGGCCACATCCCCCTCCCCCTCTTCCACCCTCCTCTTCTTCTTCTTCTTCTTCCTTATTGATGATGCTTGCGTCGTTGTTGTTTTTTATGTTGTTGTTGTTGTTGTTGTTGTTGTTGGTGGGTGGTGAGTGGTGGTGGTGGTGGTGTAATTATTATTATTATTATTATTATTATTATTATTATTATTATTATCATTATTATTATTATAGGATTTGTTGGCAGAAATAAAATGTGTGTGTGTGTGTGTGTGTGTGTGTGTGTGTGTGTGTGTGTGCGTGTGTGTGTGTGTATTTACTCCCTTGTACTTATTTGCATTCATGTGTTTATGCAAATTATAATCTCTCTCTCTCTCTCTCTCTCTCTCTCTCTCTCTCTCTCTCTCTCTCTCTCTCTCTCTCTCTCTCTCTCTCTCTCTCTCTCTCTTTCTCTCTCTCTCTCTCTCTCAAGACCGATAGATTAAAGAAGAAGCTAGGAAAGGATAATCATAGCAGAGAGAGAGAGAGAGAGAGAGAGAGAGAGAGAGAGAGAGAGAGAGAGAGAGGAGAGAGAGAGAGAGAGAAGTAGTAGTAGTAGTAGTACTAGTAGTAGTAGTAGCCTTATTAGCAGTAGGGATGGGGAGGGCCATATTAAAGAGGGAGGGGGAGAGAGAGGGGGGACAGGAGGATACCACTATATTATCCCAAAACGGAGGTGCTTGAATTACTGCTTATTTTTCCTTCCTCTCCTCCTCCTCTCTCTCTCTCTCTCTCTCTCTCTCTCTCTCTCTCTCTCTCTCTCTCTCTCTCTCTCTCTCTCTCTATCGTTATGGGCACACTGTAGAGACTTTCTTCGTGACCAGTCGAGAGAGAGAGAGAGAGAGAGAGAGAGAGAGAGAGAGAGAGAGAGAGAGAGAGAGAGAGAGAGAGAGAGAGAGAGAGAGAGAGAGAGATTACTGCTTTCCCTCTCTCTCTCTCTCTCTCTCTCTCTCTCTCTCTCTCTCTCTCTCTCTCTCTCTCTCTCTCTCTCTCTCTCTCTCTCTCTCTCTTACTAAAATAACACGCAGACACTCATGCGCACACACACACACACACACACACACACACACACACACACACTGGAGTTTCTCCTTCATGCAAGCTAAGTAGGAAATGGTGAAATGAACGCTACATGAAAGAGAGAGAGAGAGAGAGAGAGAGAGAGAGAGAGAGAGAGAGAGAGAGAGAGAGAGAGAGAGAGAGAGAGAGAGAGAGAGAGAGAGAATCAAAACTGAATAATCAAATAAACCAGCATAATGAAAAGGCAAACATGATGATTATAAATACATTCTCTCTCTCTCTCTCTCTCTCTCTCTCTCTCTCTCTCTCTCTCTCTCTCTCTCTCTCTCTCTCTCTCTCTCTTAGATAATGCAATATGCTGTGTTGAAGTCTCTACAAACTTCCCTACCGGTTCGATTCCAACACACACACACACACACACACACACACACACAGCAAGAGAGTTTCCTTAATTCATGTGAGGTATAAGACTGTGAGCTGCTAAATGAATGTTGCATGGTCGCTCTATGTTTGCTGTCAATGGTAAGTCACTTGATCTGCCAGCTCTTTAGTAACAGTACCTGATGAGCGGTGAACTCTTACCAGACCAGACAGAAATACGAGACCCTGCTGAGTGAGGCATTGTTTGCAGATCAGATAGGAATAACAGAATCTCAGAAGTGACACAGATTTCGAGCACACTAGACAGTGGCACAACACACGTTTTCACCGAACAATTGCACATTCATTCATCACAACAAGACATCAATACAAACCATACACACTTGATTCACTTCCCTCCCGTGCACGCTCGGCTCCCCACTCCCCGACTAGCGAACTCAGATATGCGTGTTAAGCACCAACTCTTTTGCCCTGCCCATCAAATATCCACATTCACACCAGAAAGGAATAACAGACCCTGGTGAGTGATGCATTTTTACCAAACCAGAAGGAAATAACAGGACCTGACAAATGATACAGTCTTATACGTCAAAAAGAGCTGAAAATGAAGGTGAAATCGGTAGCCACAGTGGAGAGGCTCACCCATAAACACCCTCGCATGGGACAGCAGGTCTGATGCTGCTTGTTCCTCTTTTGCGTTCCTTTGTGATTCCACCCATAAACTGCGTCACGGCAGAGTGGAGATGCGAGACAAACAACGAACTGAGACAAGCTTATCTTAATTACTCCTCCCCGTGGCCTTATCTGCGCCTTTCCCACACTCCCCCCTGGCCTTGTCACCCCCGGGGAGAGTGGCTGGTCCTTCCTGTGGTCTGCGAGGCCTTCACACGGGCGAGGAAGAGTTAAGAGGCGGGGACGCACACAGCTACACTTCACCACCACACACAAGACTCTCAAACACGTAAAATTTAATCACTGTTAATCACTGTCTTCAAATATAACTTACATGTATACTGAATAGAAAATGTTAAACTAGTTCATATATACTCACAGTGAACACAGGTTTTGGGAATATGAGTTTTAACAGTTTTCGATAATGTTGCATCTAATCATTATCACTGGTAGTTTTTTTTTTTTTTTCAAATATAAGTTACATTTGTACTGAATAAAAAAAAAATGTTACAATATTTCATATATACTCACACTGAAAACACGTAAACAACGAGAATATGGGTCACAATTTTTTTTTTCACAGTATTCTTACATTCACACTTATTGAAGGCAGTTTACTAATGAAATTCACATGTGTATTTGATCAACATAAAAAAAATGAAATAAATAAATAAAAGTATTTTGATGTATAAATAACAAGTTTGCAAAATCACTCTATTATATCATTCATGACCCAGCTTGATGTTTCCAGTCACGCCACAGATGACCAGTATGAAAACTGCGTATACTGATGCAAAAAAAAAAAAAAAAGAACAAACAAATAAATAATAATAATAGATAGGAACAACAACAACAGCAAAGGAAACGGATCCCAAACAAATGCGCATATTCATCACAAACTATAATTGAAGATCTAAAGATTCCTGACCATTTAAGTTCCTTGCCTAATACACACAGAATCAACTACTTTCAGACCCTTATTCTGAAACGCTTTGCTCTCTCACCATGACTATTTTCAAAGGCCACAGAGACGATTAGCCGGGTTCTCAGGACTGTTTCTCCAGTTACTGATGTAGAAATCTTGTTAATCTGCCACTAATACCGTAAAAACGCCCTTGAAGGCACGAGTCACTTCAAATACGAGTAGAGCCTTTCGAATGCAGTTGAGATGCGGCGCAGAAGTGTTTCAGAATATCCTTAGACTAATAATATCCTTAATATCCTTAATATACTTAGACTAATATTACATTTAATACCTAAATTTACAACTTCCGAGACACTATTCTCGTTGTGAACTCTCTTTAATGGTATTGTAACATAAAAGGACAAAATTAACTTTCTGCTTCCCTTCACTAATAGACAGATATTTCCTCTAATACCTTTAACTTTTGAGCCACTGTTCTTAGAGTAAACTCTTCTGAATAGTTTTATAGCGTAAGACAAAATCATCTTTCTAGTTTCCCTCTATTCTCTCCTGTGTCTCCATGCAAACAGTCTTTACAGTGCTAGGAAGGTTTAGGAGAGGTGGTCATAGCAGCAGCAGGGATAGACTACCACAGCGAGGAACATGTCGGCTGTCACTGCCCAGGCTGCCGCGAGTCTCCAAACACACGGCGAGGGGAGACCTCCAGTGGATAGTTACGATACTCGCTCGCTAATCTAAAAGATGGCCTTAGCAGTAATAGGGTTAAACTACCAAAGCAAAGCATCAGGAGAGTCTTGCTTATCGCTGGTGAGGCTGCCACGGGTGTCTACAAGCACAGTGTGTACGAGGGGGCACTTCCAGTGTATAGTTAAAGTAATCGTTCGCTAATCTAAAAACTGGCAACCTCTTCACTGCGATATTAATAATCTACTGCACTAAAAGAGCCGCACAAACTTTCCGCAAGCACCGACAAGATAGAAAAGTGATTAAAATAATAAGTTTTTTCATCATCTAGCCAGTATAATGTTCAGACCTTCCTGTGGAACTTGAAGAAATATCTCAGAGTGGCTGGTGATTAAGAGGACTTCAGCTCTTACGTGCACGCCTGGCCAGAGGACGAGCAACGCTTCCTATTCAGACCATGAGTCATATGGCGTGAAAGAGTTAACGCTCCTGAAATATTACGTACAACACAAGTGAACAACTACCTTCAGTCATGTGTCATCGTACAGCTATCGTAGAGTACGGCTATTCATTCTGCCCATCTATTCTATTTACTGAGATAAATAAAAATGCTGGGATCACACGAGGATCAGCCATCGTAGCTGCTTTAAGGATGAGGAATGTGATGTTCGGTCACTTAGCTCGAGTCAGATTAGAACATGCTAGGATAGCCAAACGCAATACAGTATTATCCTGGGTATCCCTAACAATGGCTGGATGGATGAGTTTCATGAGGTCCAAAGACTTTCACACAGACATAGCGCATTACAACAGTTTTACATCCACGCGCTGCCTCGTCGCGTTATCCCGAGGAGGCGGTAACCCGCGAGACACAAGCAGTGGCGGTGCAGGAGTGAGCGGCAGACACATGCAGTGCGGACAGGGGCGGTACACGACAAAGAGGGTCACCACCCTCCACAGGTGTGTACAGGTGAAACGCCCACTCACCATTTGCCACGCGTGATTGACTGGTGACAGTAAGTCCACCATGTGTGTTCCTGTGGCAAATAGTCTTTTTACTACTACTACTACTACTACTACTACTACTACTACTATATTATTACGAGTATTACTATATGCATTAGTATTAATATGAATGCTACTATCATCACTACCACCTACACCACCACCTGGTCCCACCTAGGGCGCGGTTGGCCTGCCCTTGGGCATCATGAGCCAGGTGTGCACGCGGTCGAACAGGTAGGGCATAAGTGTGTTGTGCACGGTGCAAGTATACAGCCCGGCGTCCTTCGGCTCCATCTCAAGCACCAACAAGTCCCCGGAAGGCTGGACCTGCAGGAGGACGGGGAAGGAGACGGGGCAGGTCACTCAGGCGTCATGACATCAGCGCCGCAGCTTGTGTTCTCACCCTGCTACTGTCCTCACCTGATACTTGTGGCCGTTGAAACCAGGCACGAGTCGTTTGTCGCGGAAGTACCAGGTTGTGGTAGTGTTCACGCCTCGCTCCAGCACGCGGCACGGCAGCAACACACTCTCGCCGTGCTTCCCTTGTGCGCGGCGGGCGTACTGCCAAATACGAGGGATCTGCTCCACTCTCCTATGGCCCAGGTAGCAGCTCAAAGCGGGGTTTGCTCTGTCCCCTGAGGTCAGGTACAGGACACAGGATCATGTTGTGAAACACTTCTGCGCCGCACCTCCATTACATTCAAAAGGCTCTAGTTGACATTACAAGGGTGTTTTTACGGTTCTAGTGATAGATTACAGATTAACAAAATTTCCATATTATCAATAGGAGAAACACTCTTAAGAACGAAAGGAAGAAAGAAAACAATAGTTCATAATAGCATGTTACTGAAACGTTGAGAAACAGAAATCATTATCACACACACACACACACACACACACACACACACACACACACCTGTAAGGATGACGGTAAAGTTGCGCGTGTAGACACGTCGTGAGGGCGTGGTAAGCTTCAGAGAGTAGTAACCCTGGAAGCAAGAATCACGTGATACGCTCGAAGAGGACCATACTGAACATGCAGGACAGGCTGACACAGACACAGACAGACAGACAGACAGACAGCGCTTTTAATAATGTGTATGATCTTAAGGAAGGTAATCGTCCACGCACGCGCACACACACACACACACACACACACACACACACACACACACACACACACACACACACACACACACACACACCTGGTTCTTGGAGGAGGCACAGTCTATATAAACATCTGTGGAAATATGCAAGTATGGAACACTTCGTCGGCGACCCTTTCTGGAGACAGCGACATCAGGCAACAGTGACAGGAAGCGTTGGGGCGCCTTAGTCTGGGGACAAGTGGTAATGAAGGGCGGTAGTAGCAGTAGTAGTAGTAGTAGTAGTAGTAGTAGTAGTAGTAGTAGTAGTAGTAGTAAAAATGACATTCTGAAGCCACAGTAAGGCAGTAACACAGTCAGCAGCACACAATACACACCTGCGGGAGGATCTGGTTCTCGTTCTTGAGCCACACGAGGGAGGTGCCGCTGGGGGCGTACATCTCGCAGGCCAGCATCGCGTCCTGGTTGGGCCGCAATAAGGCCACGCGCGGGGAGCAGGAGGCCGACCACTTCACCTCCTCAGCTAGCGCTGCGAGGAAGCGGCAATGCGGACTGTACTCTCAAAAGATCTCGATGTCTATACTCGACTAATTTTAACAGGCTTCGATGGAAGTAATCAGGGTTTTAAGTGAGTTTCCATAATGGTTAGTTCTCAAAAAATTTAATTATCTATGCTCGACAATTCTAACAGGCTCTGCTGGAAGTTGACAGGGTTTTAAGCGTGTTTTCTTGCTGCTAATGATAGTTTGATACATTTTATTCTCAAATAATTTCAGCGTCTGTGGTAGAAGTTGTCAGGGTTTTGAAAAGTGTTTTTATGATGCTAATGAGAATTTAACGGGGTTTCAGCATCATCAGTAGGAAGAGCACCCATGGGAACCCGGATAATTCTTTGGATAATGACCTTTGAAAAATTGTGTAATTATAGTCTAGACTCTAGAGTGTTTCAGAACGCGGGTCTTAGCAGCAGTGTGCGTCACCGTGGCCTCGCTGCACGGTGCTGTCACTTAAATGAATCCATCCTGAAGGGCCTCTCGGAAATGAATGGCGTTATAAAATACAATACTTTATCCTAGAAGCTTAAAGAAAACGATGATCTTAACCAACAAAGAAAACTATCCACGTAGGTGTTTGGCTTCAGGGATAAGTGAGGAAGTGTTAATACTCACGACTCAGTCTTGGTGAGGGTGAGGCGTTTTGCTGTTGGGAAAAGAGAAATGTTTACTAGTCTATCCATAATCATAAAACAATATAGCAACTTAAGTATTGACTCCCTAAATTATTCCTCATGATAACGAAGACACCGTATTGATACTGCAGTGCATCTATCCACAAGTTTAATGCAATATACACGGCAACCTGGGTACTGACTCTGAAACAGTGGTTGTCAAACTGCGGGTCATGATGCCCAAAGGGGTCATGAACCTTTTTCTGGGGATCATGGAGGATCCAACTTGTATAAAAAAATAAATAAATAAATAAAATGCAAACACATAATTCTCATTAAAATATCTGATAAAATCAATCACTTAATAAGCATTAATAAACATTGATAAACATTAATAAACATTGTTTTATTGCTCTCTCGTAATTAATCTTTTAAATACATCTGCGCCATTGAAAATAAGTGCATTTTTAGAAGGCTTATAAAGGGAAAGTCATGGTAGGTTTGGTACTACTGAAAGGGGTCACGCACTGGAGAAGTTTGGGATACATTGCTCTAAAAATATACCTAATAATGAAGACACCTTGTTATTACTACAATGCGTCTATCAACAGCAGCAATCGCTGCCCATAACACTGACGCGAGACATGCAGCACAGATGGCTCACCTTAGCCTTAGCTGACGTCCCCCGCGCAGCCAGCTGGAGCAGTAGCAAGGACAAAGCAGGGAAGATCATCGGACCACCTGCCTCGCCCACACCGCCAGGAGAAAAATAATAAAGGAAACATCAGTCAGATATAACAAATAAGAACAATGAAATATGCATACATACGTACTTATATTTTATGATTTGTCTGTCTGTATGACTCTGAGCTAATCTCTCAGTATATGGACTACCAGCAACGTTCTCTCACCACCACATAAGGGAGCCTCGTCCAGCTCGCCACCCACCACCCCACGCTCCCTTCCTCCCTCCCCAGCATCAGTGTACCGTCTCGGTGCTGCTGCTAATCATGCACACAACATTACTCGTACAAAGCTTCTCCCTTCTCTCAGCAGCGCTGCGCCTCTTCTTGTTCGTTATCAGTGTTGCGTCACCAGACTCACCTCATTACTCACCGAGACTGCTCCTCCCTCCCGCCATCACTGTCACCCCACCCAGCCTGTCTGACTTGTTAACGCCATGCCCTTTTTCATTTCTTTATCTACAAGAGAAATGAACCACTAGATACATACACTAGCCACTACACATACCACATACCACATACCACTAGATACATACACATGAACCACTAGCGTATACACTAGAATCCAGACGCTACTATGTACTTGTCTACCTATTCTGCCACGTGTGGGTAGATGAAGTAAAAGATAGATACAGAAAAATGTATAGACAAATTTATATGCATCTTACCAACAGACTTTCATTTACATTTCTAAGAGCGGCGTCCGTATGACTGTTTGTCAGTCAACGCAGTGATGAAGACGAATTTGGTATTAAAACTTACGAGGCCAACGAATGCGAGAAGGGGAAAAAATAAAAAGTGAAATAAAAAAAAAAATTCAGCAAGGAGAGAGAGAGAGAGAGAGAGAGAGAGAGAGAGAGAGAGAGAGAGAGAGAGAGAGAGAAACTATTCACGAGAGACAGAGAAACAAAACAAAGACTGGTTTGTGAATTACTTCCCAGACTCAGCGCGCGCTTCACGTATCAGGGAGGCTAAAACGGGAAGAACTGACCAGATAAGAATTGCATCACCATTTGTCGATCTGTATGAATGCATTTCGACGCCATGATAACACACACACACACACACACACACACACACACACACACACACATATTAGACGCTGACGTAGAGGCGGGCCTGACGCATTATCTGAGGCGACAGGTAGGGCGTGTTAGGGAGCTGGGTGTGAAGAGAGGCTGGCAAGGCGGACGACACACAGGAAAGTAGGAAAGGAGGCAGGGCAGGACACGAGGCAATGGCGGGAAACAACATTATAGAAGATGAAGGAGTATACGGTGTGTGTGTGTGTGTGTGTGTGTGTGTGTGTGTGTGTGTGTGTGTGTGTGTGTGTGCGCGCGCGTGTGTGTGTGTGTACGTCAGATTTTTTGGATTTTTTTTTCTATTACTTTGGCAACTTCCTTTGAAAACGTGGAAATCACACAGGAATACAGGTGAGGGGGAGGATGAGGAGGAGGAGGAGAGGTGAGTGGGGATCCTCCTGCCTTAAGACCACAGTTGTGCTCTGTTCATTTCAAACCGTATGAAAACAAGACAACAACAACAACAACAATGGTAATAATAATAATAATAATAATGATAATAATAATGATAATAATAATAATCATAATAATAATAATAATAATAATAATAATAATAATAATAATAATGTTCAGGAGTAACAGCTTGGTCCCTGTGCTTTACCATGTCTTCCCTTCACCACAACTCTCGCCTCACAAATCTTTGAGGTTCGTATGCAAATTTTGGTGAGGCAGATATTGTCAGAAATTCGCCACTGTAAACATGTCTTGGGTCACTATTAAATTACCTTCCTATAAGTATGTACACTTTCTTTAGCATATATTTTAGTTAAGAGTCTCATGATATTTATGATTATCTTACTGTTTACGCGTTAATTAGGTATAGAGCACACACACACACACACACACACACCTGGAGGGGACGGGCGGACAGGTGGCTGAGGTGAGATGTGGACAGTGCAGATCCTGGGACAAGAATGACGGGTCCTCGCAGCGCCTCGCCTTATAACAGCTTCGCACATCGCGACACAAGCCTGTGAAGTGTACAGGTAGAAAGAGCTCCCTTGCTGCTACGTACCACTTCCCCCTAAGCATCAGCTGGGAGTCACTAAACACTTCCCAAGTTATTCTTTTAATCGTGTGTGGGTGCGTGTGTGTGTGCGTGTATAGAAGTTCACTAGCAGTTGTGTTTTTTCAGTAGTTCTCTTTTTTTTCTTTTTCTTTTTACGCATCTTCCAGGTAACTTGGTTTTTAAGTATTGTCTCGGCAAACAGGTCGTATTAGTGCAGTACATGGCGTGAACAGTAACGAAGAAAACACGTCTTTATATTATCAGTACTGGTCGCCTGGGTGGGAATAGTGCCATGGTCTCCGCCCCTGAGCGCTGGTTAGGGTTAATTTGACACCCCTATTCGGCTTCATTGCTGCCAAGAAAGAGGCAGACAGGCAGACAGACAGAGAGCTCTTACTTATGTAGATGAACTTGTCGCTTTTCATAGGAGTCTTCTTCAATCACCGGAGGAGCTGACATTCTAAGCCCTTGTAAGCTCCGCCCATGTAATCACTGAAAAAACACGCCACATGTCACGGTGTCCTACACACACATCTGTACGTGACATTCCTGTTAGTTTATTTCTTTGGTGGTTGTTTTTCTTCTGTTTTAATATTTTTTCTATTGTTTATTTATGTTTTGTCCCTTGTTTCTTTGTTCGATGGTAATTTAGTTATTTATTTTTTTGTAGAACGTCAGTAAAACATAAGGGAAAATCTGCCCTCCGTCCTGTAATATTTGGGAAAATGTTAGGCTTTGTAGGATATCTCGTCTTACCTCTCGCGCTCCCTCCTTCCTAGGCATTGAAGAAGTGCAGGAAATTCGAAGGTTTATAAATGCACTGGTGTGTGTATGTGTGTGTGAGTGTTATTGCTAGTTATCTCTCTCTCTCTCTCTCTCTCTCTCTCTCTCTCTCTCTCTCTCTCTCTGTCAGTAGTTGCACAGGTCTTCAAGGGTATTTTTACGGTTTTAGTGACAGATTAACAACATTTCTACATTAATAACAGGAGAAACACCATTGAAAACCCTGATAATCATCTTTATAGCTTTGAAAAACAGTCGTGAGGAGAGAGAGAGAGAGAGAGAGAGAGAGAGTAGGAGCATTTCAGTTGAGCCTATTCTGCCCTGGTTCGTGTTTGCTGCGGTGACACGGTGCCGCACTGAGTGAAGATTGCGTTCATAATTACTTATCGGGGGTGGAGTGGGAAAAGGAGAGTCAGGAAGTGAGGATATTTATATTATTTGACATATTATTTGATAGCATGTCAACTTTTGTGTGTGTGTGTGTGTGTGTGTGTGTGTGTGGGTGGGTGTTGGATCAGTGACAGGTGGCGCTGGGGAGTTACCACGGCGAGCGGCTGGCTGGCTGCAGTGTTTTGGTCAGCACTGGTCAGTCTTGCCCTACACGCTCTATTAACCAGTGTTTCCGTCTTCCCGACACCTTCTTCCTGCACCAAGCACCGTCAAGCATCACCAGAGAGGCACGAGTACGTAAGGTGAGTCCAGCGGGGCCAGTCTCTCCTCAGTCAGCCTTACTGCCTTCACAACACCCTAATCCTCCCTGTAGTGTCTTGTATTCGTTTATTTAGGATTCATTATTCGTTATTTAGTTTTTTTAGGGGTTAATTATTTATATTTAGGTTTTGTTTACGTCTGAGTCTGGAAAGAGTTGGAAATTTATTCAAATATTTAATATTCGCCAATATGTAAACAAGCCATCAGCTGTTATTAGCCATTATTTGCCTCGTCTCTCACTTATTGTAAGCCTAACATATCATAAAATGGATCCACATGTCTAGCCTTCATATCCGCTGGTCAGATATATCCGTCATTGCCTGGTTTTGGTGTTATATAGGAATAAATAAGGCAACATGGCCGCCGGCTCCCCCACTGAGGTCGCCGCCGAGGGCCGCCATGAGACTGGCACCTGTTCCGGCTTGTTGGTTCCAATATTTTTTTTTTATTTTTCTGAATTAATTTATTTGGCTTGTATAGTAAGATTTTATGGTTTCTAAAAATATTTCGTTGCTTTTGAAGTGTATTTCTTGCTTCAGTTAAGTAAATGTGCTGAATTTGGTGTTGTTTTTTATGTAAATAAGGGGCAGTTTGTACGGTGAAATTTACCCAGCCTGGTTTTTGGCTTTTTTATTTGAGGCTTTAATGAAGATTTTATTGCTTCAAAAAATCGTTTATGATTTTTAAACTATGTTGCTTTCCTGTTGAGTTAAGTATGTGGAATTTGAATAGGCTTATTGTCCTGTTGAAAGTGGTGATTTTGTCATTTTTTAGCTTCTTTATTTTTTTATTGTAGCTTGTAACTAAGTGTGCATTATTTTAAAAAATAGTTCAGATTTTTTAAAATGTTTTTTTACCAGTGTAAAGTGGAATAGGTGGACTTTTCAGTGTTTTAAATGGTGTCAAAATTTCCAACACTTTTTCCATATTTCACATAATATTTCTTTATAACTACTGAGACTGGAGGTGTTTTGATATTGTGAATATTAATCAAAGTAATTGTCAAGTCAGAATATATAATGCATTCGAGCCTAGCTTCATTTTTTCTATGGGTCAATTTCAAAATGAAATACGTTACGTACGTATGGCAGCGGGGCGCCGGCACCTCGCCTGTGACGTCATCAAGGATTCGGGACCCGGTCTGCTCCAGTGTCTCCTCAATATTTACCGTAATTTCCAGTGTTTTCCAAGTGTTTCCAGCTGTTTCTAAAGTCAGGCGTGTAGATAGTTGTAGTAGAAGGAAGAAAATAAGAGAAATGAAAGAGGAGAAGGAAGAAATACAAAGAAATGGAGGAGGAGGCAAAACAGGTAAACAATATTTAGCTTAGTTTCCCTTGCTGTGCTGCAGTTCTCTGTAATATTTGGTGTGTTTTAGGTGTTTAGGGTGTATGTAGGAATGTTGTGGGGTGTTTAGAGTGTGTTTTGGTGCTGTTTAGGTGTGTTTTGGGTGTATATTTGCTGTTATCATTGTGTTTTGGGTGAATTTTTGGTGTTTTAAATGTGGTTTAGGATGTTTTTAGTTATATTGTAAGTGGTTTGAGTCTTGTGGGGTGTTTGGAGTATATTGTGGGATGTTTTTGTGTGTTATGGGTGTGTTTGGGGGTATATTGAGGTGTAGTGAGTTTGTTTTTGGGTTTATTTTCTGTTTTAAGTGTTTCGGTGAGTTTGAGTGTGTGTGTCAAGTCTTTTGAGGTGTATTTGATTGTGTGCAAGTAGTTTTGGGTCTTTAAGGGTGTGTTTGTGGCGTGTTTGTAGTGTTGAGTGTTGCTTTAAGTGTGTTTTGGATGTTTTGGGTGTGTTTGATGAGTTTTGGGGTGTTGTAGTGTATTTTGGGTGTTTTAAATCTTTTGAGTGTATTTGGATGAGTTTTAGGTATACTGGGGTGCTTTGAGTGTGTTTTGGATAAATTTAGCATGGTTGGGGTGGGTTATTTGGATGTTTTTAGATGTTACGGGGTGTTTTGAGTGAATATTCAATATTTGGTTGTGTTTAAGTGAGTGTAGTGGTGTATTTTGGGGTGTTGTGATGTGTTTTGGTTGTGTTTTGGATGTTTTGAGTGTATTTTGAGTGTGTTTTGGCAAGTTTTGTTGCATGTAGGGATGTTGAGTGTTATATATATATATATATATATATATATATATATATATATATATATATATATATATATATATATATATATATATATATATATATATATATATATATATATATATAATGGGAAGGCAATGAGAAGAGGGACAAAAGAACATGGGATGCACCGCCTGTGTTCATACCGGGATCTGATGTCAGTTCTTGTGAAGGGCCAGAATGCATATTCCTGAAGTCTGGAAGGAGTCGTCTGCCAGCCTGTATGGACACTAGGCTGTAGCTCCAAAACTAACTGTAGGATTCTCTCTAAAATAGTCTCATTGAGATTCTCGCACAAAATTACCTATACGTAACAATCTAACCTAACCTAACCGCTACAAGAGTAAATGGGCCGAAACATTACCAGACTTCGGGAATATGCCTCCAGAGGGATACGGGTTAAGGTCGCTTCACACACATCAGTGCTGTATTCGTTCCGTGCTGTTCAGTGCTTCAGTGTCAGTAAAAAAAAAATTCACCATTTCGGAATTCAGCGGAAGCATTTACACACGTCCGGCGAAGTACCGTGTTTTGACTGAAGTGATTGTTACGTCTCCGTTCCGTGAAATGGAATATCGTCGTCACTGGTATTTTAAAAATTTTCACGGATGTCGGACAAGTGTTTGAAATAAAATAGAAGAAATTGAAATGGTGATAAATACTCTTTTTAATTGATGTAATTAATCACATTGTACATTATACTTACCACAACACACCACATCACACCACACCACATCATAACACACCACACCATACCACACCACACCACACATCACTGAGCAATGTCATCAAACAGTTTTTGGACATTCTTAAGTACTGGAAAATTTTTGTTTCATCATTAATTAATTCCTCGTACAGAGTAGCAAAATCTCCTTCAGTTTCTCTTTTTCTTCCACGTTTCATGTACCCACTTTTCTTTTCTTTATTTTTTGTTAAGCAAGCATCTTGCTCTTCATCAAGAATTATGACAATCATAGCCAACTCCACGTCTGAAAGGATATGTGTGCATAGACGTCAAGAAAGCGACACTAAACCTATACGATACTAATACGGCACTGATAGGTGTGAAACCACCTTTGAGTGTACTATTCAGATACTGTACCAACTATCTGCCAATTTCACTGGGACAAAAGAACAATTAGGTGATTGTTAAGAAGAAGAACAATAATAATAATAATAATAATAATAATAATAATAGTAATAATAAAAGGAGTTAGGCCATCTATATAGTTAGCTAGATTGATATTATCATTATTATTGTTATCATCATTATTACATATCAAGGTATTGTGACATTATTATTAATAATATGTTATTATTATTATTATTATTATTATTATTATTATTATTATTATTATTATTGTTATTATTATTATCATTATCATATTTCAGCTATCCAACATCAGAACAGTATATGAATATGGCAAATGCTGTTTTGACATCATTTCCTGCCATCCTGAGAAACAGTGATCTCGAGGAGCATGAATTGCAGCTGCAATGGAAATTGCGCATCCAGCGCAAGTTTCAGAATTCAAGAAAGAGGTAGGATTCCTCAGTGACTGAGGTGACGTCAAGGAAAAAGAAGATCCCTTGCATAGCGCCAAAAGAGACTACGTGTCCACTGATGTATGGAGTAAAGGCTTACCTTCCACCAAGGCCCCATTCAGAAGATGATGAGTCATTAGAGAGACATAGACAGTGGCTTGCTCTACATTGGATGAAGAAAGATCCCGAGTTAGATAAGGTATGTGATATTTGTACGCTTGATTTATCTTTTTTATATTTCAGAGACTTCTTTACTGGTGTTGTTTAAAAATACCTGCTCTTATGTAAGCAATTTCAATGGTACTGGTGGATAGCCACTGAAAAATGATGCTCGTATATATATATATATATATATATATATATATATATATATATATATATATATATATATATATATATATATATATATGAGGGAGAGAGGGAGGCTGGCGGGACAGTCAACTTATGAAAACTAATTTTACTTTAATGATTTTCCTCAGGCTGAACGCCTCATGCAGTTGACACTCTCTGAGAGACGCAAAAAAAATAATCAATGGGAACATTCTTGTAGCAGAAATCCTGAACTTGTACCCGTGGATTCAGACTTTTGATGGCGTAAGTGTGTATATATGTACACTTTATGGATTTTGCTACACATTGTTACTAATTGTCAACTTTATTTGTAGGGCTATAATGTATATAGCTATTTATATTTTATAGTAGGTAATTGATATTTAACTACTGGTACTTCCATTCTCCCTCTCAGGCTCAAAGGCCTCAGTGATGGGAGATAAGCACTCATAACTAAGTACAGTTATTGCAGTTGCTCATCTCTGTAACCTTCACTTATAATTATTTGATGCTTATATCTTTACAGATAATCAAGGAGTTCCTGAGATTAGAACCACAAGTGGATGAACCAGACCCAAGAGTAGCAGTTTTGAAAGGGCTGGAGAAATATAGGCTCCCAATAATTGCCATTCTCAAAAAAAGAAAAGCAGTTCCTCTGTATATGGAAACCTTACTTGAACTCTATGACCACGATGAAAGTCAATGTGAGTAATGTCTAGTTCAACTTGTTCATTTCAGTAGCTGGTAGCAATTTAATATATGTATCTTTTCATCATTACCAATGCATCTTTCACTTTTATAAGCCTAGTATTCATGAAACTATGCTGCATGCAAAAACCAAACATTGTATTAAGCATGACCTATCTAACTGTAATGCTTGCACCAATTTCTATAAAGGTACTAATTTAATTGTTAAATTCCTGCTCTTCTATCAAATTTTTGGCTGAGTGCTATGGCTAAATAATTGTTTGCAGCATAAGTGATGTTAAAGATTTTAATAGGTGTAAAGCATCTCTCTCTCTCTCTCTCTCTCTCGTAAGGAAAGACATTATTTCTAGTGTAAATAAACCCAATAGGCTGTCCAATTTGAAATTTAAAATGTAAATATTATCAATCTTTTTAGAAATGTTAGCTGCATCCTCTTCCCTTGCAGTCCAATAAGACAGGTCACTAATTCGTGTGGAGATAGAATTCTTGGAGTCACCTTTGCCGGCACTAGCACAAGTGCAAACAGTCTGATAAATGTTTCTTCCATGGTTGTGATGAAGTTCAGGACTTCTCACACTGTTTTGGTGGATATGATGAGAAGAATCGGGAGTTCGGAACATCAGTGCGTTATGTCGGGGCATGTAGGTTCGGCTGGGGTTTTCTTTCTTTCTTTCTTTCTTTTTTTTTTTTCGATCAGTACTCATCATATTCTTATGAGGACTTGCTAGACAAAGCATTATTGCATTATGATATTACCCAAATAGTGTCTCAAGTAAAAAACATAACCGCGTACTCGTACAAAAGATTTGCTGCTGTGACACAAAGGACAAAAATCATTAGTATACTGGTCGTTCTGAGCATTCAATCAAAATGCTTGTCATTCATATAATTAGTAGAACCATCGAGGAGCTTTATTTTTGTTAATTCTTATGTGATAAAGCAATAATTACAGGAGACTTTTAAAAGATTGGTACTCAAATTAGTGGACTGTCCTATTGGATGTGATCATATCTTCACTTTTTCCTTACACAGTTAATTTTCTTTTGTTTATTTGATTTACTTATTATCATATTTATTTATATATTTATTTATTTGCACCAGATGCTTGCTTAGTTATATTGGGGTTACTTCACCTGCTTGGAGAAAGGAAAGACTCCATTTTTACTAAGGTTAAATTTCAGTACCTTTGATTTTAGAGTGGTGTGTATATATATTGAAATTTCTGAATATATTATCACCTTAAGATATACATCTACATATAAATTTTATTTTAATGTCAAAATGTTATTAATGTTTACACTATTATTTCTTCCTTAAGGTACCAGAAGAAGAACTAAGAACAGGGCAGTCTAGTGTGTATTTGATGGTGCACCTGTAGTTGAACCAACATGTATTTCTATGGCTGTAGTCTTATTGGTAGCAGGGCTTTGTGTTTAACATTGAACACCCAAAAAATTGTGAACATTTCCTCCGTTTCACAACATCCCATCTCTTAGGTATCAAGTATGACAAAGGTAACACTTCAAAAACAAGATCTCTACTTGTAAAACTCAATGAAGTAAAGACAGAATTGAGCTACAAAAATGCATAAATCTGCTTCCAAATATATTCAACTCCACACATAATGCCTCTCTCTCTCTCTCTCTCTCTCTCTCTCTCTCTCTCTCTCTCTCTCTCTCTCTCTCTCTCTCTCTCTCTCTCTCTCTCTCTCTCTCTCTCTCTCTCTCTCTCTCTCTCTCTCTCTCTGTCACACACACACACACACACACACACACACACACACACACACACACACACACTAGTCAATTACTAGTTAAAGATTAATCAGTGAAATAAATACATAACATTATGTTAATAAGTTTTCTAAAAGGGAAAGGAAATACTTATACTTTCCCTTCCCCCCAACCCAGTATTCATGAAATCTTACTGAATTGTTATCTTATGTTCTATATATATATATATATATATATATATATATATATATATATATATATATATATATATATATATATATATATATATATATATATATATATATATATATATATAATGAATGGAGAGTAGACACTCTCTCTCTCTCTCTCTCTCTCTCTCTCTCTCTCTCTCTCTCTCTCTCTCTCTCTCTCTCTCTCTCTCTCTCTCTCTCTCTCTCTCTCTCTCTCTCTCTCTCTCTCTCTCTCTCTCCAAATTGGGAAGTATTCTTCATGTACCATATGATGCATTTTTTTTTTTTTTTTTTTATCTATGTTATTGCAAGTGATACGTGAAGCTTCTTTATTACTGTTCTGAGCATTTCTGTAGATTTGTTTAGTTAGTATATCCCATAGAAATACTCATTTTCTTTTTTTGTGTGGCTTTAAAGGATTAATGGTGACATGGATATGATCTGGGTTAAAAGCTTGTACAAATAAGGTTAAATGTCTATTTTTGCACTGGTTGTTTCCCTAAGTTTCTTAAAAGTACTGTGATATAATGATTAGCAGTGGACTAATTAATTATTCTTTACAGGGTCTGTAACTCCTTACATTTAATTTATGTTAACTTTACTTACATATTTTTTCCTTTAGTTTATGAATGGGAGGAAGGTTTAATATTCATATCTTAAGAGATGCTTACTTTCTTTTCCACATTGCAAGTTTTAGTGATTAATACTCACAAATGTGTATTATTTACTTAATGGCTTGTCAAAACAGGTTGTTTTTGTGTTGCTTTTTTTTTTTCTCATGCTAGGATGAAGTGTTACTAATGGAGTTTATTTTTTACATCTGTTTTATATATCATTACAGTTTTGAGGGGAGCTTTCTGTTAAATGTTCAAGTGAAAAGCATATTATACTATAGATGATAAAAATTATAGTGTTTATTTTTTTTATTTATTTATTTTTTAATGCAATGAAATGGAGGGAACATTTAATTGTATATGAATATATTGAATTTATTACCTATTCTTTCCCTAACCTTGAGACAGCAGTAGCTAGCTGCTAGTATTAAAGGTACTAGTGATTCATCATCTGCCTAAGAAAGACTAACTAATTAGTCATTAAATTGACTAACCTATGATCCACTTTACTAATGTGGTTAGTAGAAGCAGTGAACAGTACGAAGGCATTAGTCAGATATATTTGAGTAAGACCATACTCAGGTTGAGTGCTCAGTTAGTCACAAATTGACTAACATTATGTTAGTCACTGTGACTAATGCTGTCACTCGTTCTAGATCCCATGGGTTTTACTAAGAAAAGTTAGTCAGCACGACTAACTTTGGTTTTGTGTGTACTGCGGGAGTGAAAACCGTCGCTCAGTTCATTCGTGAGGCGTCCCGCAGACTAATGCACCCCAAAGCATTTTTGAGGTATACAAAACGGAAAATGGAGACTCAGGCATCCTGTTGTGAGCATCTGATGGAGTGTTGGAAAGTTCTGAGGAAGGGTGAATGGAACTTTTAACTAATATTCTTAGCTGTTTTCATTCGGGGAAGCATGCGAGTAATGCCGGAAAGGGAGCAAATTTTCAGAGACGATAAGTTGCTAGATATTCCCAAAATCAAGGAGGCAGTAGTGTCACCTAAAGATATTTAAGTCACCAGGACCAGACAAAATTTATCCCGGAATATTAATGAATGCAAGAACGTTATCAGTCCGTTAGTTAACTTATTGAAAAATCATTAAATTCAGGAAAGGTGTCGTTAGTAAGGAGACAAGCAAATGTAACCCCCATCTTTACGAAAGGAGACAAAACATTAATATCAAACTATCGTGCAGTCTGCCTGACTTCAACTGACGGTATATGACTGAGCCTGTCAGTGCAAGAAACATTAGGAATCGTTTAGACAAGCAAAGACTGATGCAGGATTCACAGCATGGCTCCATTTCAGAACAACAGGGCAGGAGAAGAGGCAGAGACACCGTGGATGAGGTGAGTAAAGATCTAAAGAGAGGAAAATGACAACTTAGAAGAGAAGGGAAGGGGTCGCGGGGATGGGAGGCACTGAGGGAAGGAGGGACGAGAGGGGTGTTGGTGGCAAGGAAGGGGAGCGAACTAAAAGCTGCTAATTGAAAACGATCGAAAGGTGTCCATCTTGTATTACCTGTGTAGTAAAAACTCTCGGGGATACAAGAGGGTTCCTTCCCTTCCCCTCCCTCCCCCTCCGTCCCTTGTAGCAGTGTAAATGGGGAACTCAATGGCCGCCCCCACCCTTCCCCCTCCTTTCCTTTCCTTTTCCTCCCCCTCCTTCCGTAATGACAGTCAAAGAGGGACAAAGAGGAGGAAGAGAAAAGTAATCAAAAAAAATTGTGAAGTTAATTATTCACATGATAAGTAAAACCAGAGAGAGAGAGAGAGAGAGAGAGAGAGAGAGACTTAATTCCACGCCTCTTTCTCATTTTCCTATTGTCCTTGTTGTTGTTGTTGTTGTTGCTGTTATTGTTGTTGTTGCTATTATTATTGCTATTATTATTGTTATCATTATTATTATTATTATTATTATTATTGTTGTTGTTGTTGTTGTTGTTGTTGTCGTTGTTGTTGTTATTTTACATCCTCCTCTTCCTCTTCTTCCTTCCTCCTCTCTCTTAGCACTCCTCCTACTGTTACTACTACTCCCTCTCCTTTTCCTCCCTTTTCCTCTCCCCATATCCTTCATAAGCACCTCGGCGTCACCATCAAAGGCGAGGAAGAGCCAGGGGAAGCATAACAAAGGGGGGGATCGACCAAGTGTTCTCGGAAGGCAAACAAGGGCCACAGGAGGAGCTGAGGGCCCGCCAAAGAGGAGCTGTCACGCCTACCACAGGCTGCCCCCCTCGCCATCAATCTCCCGCTAAACTAGACACCCTCAACACGGGGAAAGAATGACAATGGGAGGTAAGAGACGCCTGTGTTGCGCCCTCTTGCTCTTAGGTTCTTTTGTTCTCTCATCGTCATCTTTTATTTTTCTCTCTCTTTTTCTTCTTCTGCCACCATCACCACCACAACCTGCTCCACCTTATGCTCGTCCTCTTTCTCCTCTCTCTTTTTTTCTACTCCTCTTCCTGTCTCAACCAATAACTTTGCCTATTTAGCAAAAATAATAGAGAAAAAGCAAGACGGTTTTCCCATCACCTTTTATTCTTCTCTTCTACTTCCTTTCTTCTAATATTAAACGCCATCTTCTCTCCTCCCCTCTCATACTATTTCCTCCCCTTTATTCTACCCGCCCCCCGTTTGATTTACTTGTCTCATCGTTGGAATAGCAATACAGAGGAGGGCTACCTATAGTTCCGCTGATCCGCATTTAGGATGCGAACACTTATTTAACTATCACTAGACTTGAAAACGTCCTTGAAAACCCCAGTGATTTCCACTGGAGCCTGATGAAAGCAGTCGAGATAAGACGTCGAGACATTTGAGAGTGCGGCTCCAGGCTGCCTCCTGCCACTGGGACTAAACATCTGAATGCATAAATAAATCAGTCAACACCACGCCATCAACACGCCAGTTTTGCGAAGTGAATGTGACGAAAAAATAAATAAATGTTATCAATAAGTATTCCATTAAAATTCAAATAAGAAATATAAAAATACACAAAAAGACAAAACAAAGTCGTCTCAACCATCAGCCACCGCAGTCACATTGAAGACCAAGGGCTTTTATTATTCTAATTTTCTCTCGTAATGCGCCACAACTCACTATGTTCTCATCTCTGAGTGTGTGAGCGGCAAGCAACACACGCTGGACGAGGATGTCCACATCACGAGTTGCAGCGCATCATCAGCCCCATCCCTTCCTATTTCCTTTTCCTTTTTTTTTTTTTTTTTTTTTATGTATGAGGGACACTGGCCAAGGGTAACAAAAATCCAATAAATAAAAAAAAGCCCACTGAGATGCCAGTCTCATAAAAGTGTCCAAAGCAGAGTAAAAAAAAATGAAGGATAAGTGTCTTGAAACGTCCCTCTTAAAGGAATTCAAGTCATAGGAAGTGGAAATACAGAAGCAGGTAGGGAGTTCCAGAGTTTACCAGAGAAAGGGATGAATGATTGAGAATACTGGTTAACTCTTGCATTAGAGAGGTGGACAGAATGGGGGTGAGAGAAAGAAGAAAGTCTTGTGCAGCGAGGATGCAGGAGGAGGGGAGGCATGCAGTTAGCAAAATCAGAAGAGCAGTTAGCATGAAAATAACGGTAGAAGACAGCTAGAGATGCAACATTGCGGCGATGAGAGAGAGGCTGAAGCCAGTCAGTTAGAGGAGAGGAGTTGATGAGACGAAAAGCTTTTGATTCCACCCTGTCTAGAAGAGCGGTATGAGTGGAACCCCCCCAGACATTTACCGACTGATTTACTTATTACCCATTGTTTTTACACATTTTTCCTTTTCCTTTTTATTTATTTATTTATTTATTTTCTCTCTCCCTTTCTGCTCATTATTGTCACACATAAGGGTAGGAGGATGGCTGTGTTCAACCAGGAGTGTGTGAGGCGGTGGGGCAGCTGATGTCACAATACAACCCGCGCTGACCTCATGTCCTCGGTTAGTCATTTAGTACTGGGGCGGATGGTCATACAGGCCTCAGGTCAGGTGATCCTCAAGACAGATAGGCCTGAATGTAAATAGGCGTCAGGCCGTTTGGTGCTCGAGACACTTTGTCCCTAAAATATCTCTAGACTGACGAGTTGTAGATAGAGGATGACGCGAGGCCGCATAGCGCGGGTGACGGGTTGAGCTCTGCCCTTGGTATTCTGTCTGCCTCTCACACGACACCTGCCACATGATACTCGTACATTGCACGAGCATTTTAAACTTTATACATTCACACTACACATACATTTTCTGATACACACACACACACACACACACAATTACGCAGGTGTTACATATATTGTGGGCAGACTGAGACGTACACGGGTTGCCACATGCAGCTAACATTAGTATTTTATCAGTTGTGTTGGCTGGGTTTGTGAAGAGTGTTTACGGCACGACCTTATCATTTATTACCTCATGGCTTGCTTGCCGTCTGGCGACGAGGACAAGGTGCACTCAGGTCGGTGGGGGTGGCGGCCAGGAGGGTGGGAAGGGGAGGAAGCCCCGAGCCCTTACCACCACCATTCCAACCACAGATCGGCCCAGCATGGTGACCTTACATTTGTTACCCTCTGGTATGAAGAAGCAAGGTCGTTTACCGACTGGTGCTTAATATGCGTGTTCATGGTAATATTTAATTTTATACAGTATAACTATGCTAGCATTTTTGTAACGCTTTAGGTTCTCATAATAAACCTTAAAAAGGCCACATAAATGATAAATCGGATGCTCATGAGTGTCTTTCTATGCCTCATAATGGAAAACCTTTGTTAGACCATCAGAATCATGACATCCTTAACAAGCCCAGTGACTGATGCCGAAGTCTGGTGGGAGTAAACAAGATTGATGCTGAAACGTTTGAGAATACGATCCCCGAATCAGCAATGCTCGAGTGACGTCTTACCATAGCTTCCTTAACACTGCAGTGACTCACACACAAACACCTAAAAAATCATACCTAAATTAAGAGCAGCACAGATATCCAGTAAAAGGTAGCCGCCGCGCCTATCCGCCTTTGTCATTCACACCATAATAATGAGAACATCGTAAGCAAACTTGTGACAATTAAGCACAAGAATGGTGAAGCAATGCAGCCGCCGCCAAAAATGTAGGGCTAGCCTGGCTGGGGTCACTGAGAAGAGAATGCTTAGCCAATGAGTCTGGACACTGACTGTTTTCCTTCTGATAAAATAAAAGGTTATCAGTGAGCTTGATGTCAATAACGAGCATTTCACAGATAACACACACACACACACACATTATCGAATAGAAATCTTCCTTCTCGATGGTGGAAGTTTTGTAAAGACCGTGATATCCATTCATGACTTTCAAGATAGAATTCCGCCAAGCCATTCTCGAAGGTCCTCTCGGGACACAACGGTTTCGGAGTTGCATGCTATCTAGCCTTCCATACAAGGCTACACCCGGAAGTAGAGATGCCTGCTCTACTGTAAAGATGCGTCTGTTCCCTCACGTAACACTGTGCTGCACCGTCTCTCAGTATAGCACAAGCGTGTCACAAAGCGCGGCGTCACTATATCTCAGCTGTGAATTTTCCCATGTCGTTAGTGTCAGCGTTTTGTATATTTTTTAAAGGAAATTGTGTCAAGTGTTTGAGCAGTCATCCCGCAGGTCAGCGTGGAACACCGCTGGCCTTAGCTATTTTATTCTTCTCCATGATGGCCAGAAATCTACCATTACGGGATCAGCATTTACATCAAGCCAGGCGAGGAAGGAACTGCCTTCAGTCCTCGAGTTAGAGTGAACTAGGTTATGATGGAATTTCACAAAACTACGATCATATAAAACAACTTTATATTTACATCATATGACGTAATACTATTTCTTAATATAATAACAACACAACAAAAACAACGGCATTTTACCATACATTTTGCCAGTTTCCACGCACGTGTAGTGATATTCAAGGAGAGAGCAGAACAAAAATTCAAATAGTGACTTATTTCTTTATGGTATGCGGGGAAATCAGTAATTTCTAGCACTGCTCATATCCCTTATAGCTGCATTCTACAACATGGAGACATACAACATGCACTACAGCTCCCTAAGTGAAACCATAAGACTCAGTTAGATCCTGGTGATGTGCTACATGGTTCCAATCCACCATTTAGTCCATCCTCAAAATGTGGTCACACTTATGCAGAGTGATGAATGTAAGTGTTCAAGGGAATACTGACGAGGATGACTGTGCGAGGGTGTGTTGGAAAATGGAGTTGGCTGAAACAGAGAACTAATGAGTAACACTTTGTTCTTGTACTTATGACCTGAAGATTCTGAAAATCTTGAAGTGATTGGTCTCATGTATTAACAAATAAAATTAACATTTGACAAGGAAAATTACTAAAAATTACAATATGTATCTGTGTCTGTGTGAGGATATGTATATATTCTTAAATGTGTACATGCACATGCATTCCTACAAATACACGTTATATTATGAAAGATACTCCAAATATATAACGGAAGAAAATAAAAAAAGCTAGAGACAGTTTATGTGAAAATGAGAAAAAATAAAGTGCATGTGTACAAATGTCCTGCAAATCCACTGTAAAACTAAACATCCATTGGACAGTCTGCAGGCAACTCATTACTTTGGACTGAAATACATTCCTGCACTCCACCCTTTCCTCATGCTTCACCTCACGTGTGTGGGAAATGGCCTACTGTATGTAAAAAAAAAAAAAAAAAAAAAAAAAAAAAAAAAAAAAAAAAAAAAAAAAATCTTTAACATGTGAGCCTTAGAAACCAGGATCCCAGTCTGTTGTCTGAGGGACCTGCTTGATTCTGTAGCAGATCAGTGTATCACCAGACTGAAATCTGAGGTCGTGGTCAGCAAAGCACAGACCACATTCCTTCCCTCTTGTTATGCTTTCCACTTCCTCCTTCAGGTGACGCATGGATGACAGTTCACCTGAAGGGAAAAGAGGTGTGTGGTGCAGTGTTACATGATCTACAAAACTTCTCATCCATCCCAACCTATCTCATGTTTTGAAAAGGCCACATTATTATCATGGCAGGTAACTATACTTTAACATTTGGATGATTAAAAAATATATATAAATGAAATAAATATAATAATAGTAATGAAAAACAAGTTTACATGGTATTATGAAATATGCAGGCTTCCAGAATACAGGTAATGCTTTTGTAACACAGTGTTCATAGCAGTTTTTCTTTCAATAATTTCTGCAAAAGCGGCACTGGAACAGACTATGCATTTCCAGGTGAACAGACCCCAGCCATAACAAAACATCAACTCACCCTCATGGACTGTCTCTTGGCCTCGCACCACCCTGTACAAGGCATTCTTCTTTAGGCTGCCCTTCACACACCGGCACCCAGCAATTGGAACTTTCTTGCGTCCCTCAGTGATCAAGAACTCCTCCAGAACATTTGCTTCACCTGGAGAAATATTGGTCTATTTTTAGATGTTTCCCAGCACAAAAAGATCTCAGTTGTAGTCTCAAAGCAAACTACAGCATCATAATCTGAGTCTGAGGGATTAGTTGAATGTTATGCTGAATGCTATCACAAAATTTTGCAGCTTCACCAACTCTTCTTTCCCAGGCTAGCCAAATAGGAATAATTTCACACTGACACCATGAAATATTTAAAGGATTCACCACAGATGTAAAAATAAGACACAATCATTGCAAGTCTACACAAAAGATTGGTAAACCCTCCTGACAGCTCTGAACAACTGCAAGACTGGACCTATTCATGGGGGTTTTGTTCACTACAACTTACTAGTCATTACATACATTCCTAAGCACTTTCATATGATCAGCATCAAATCTGAAATGCAAAACCTCACCTACATCTTCACTCTCACAAGATAAGGTTGCAAACCTATATTTGCTTAAGTATTTCTTTATTTAGGTAGCAAAGTACTAGGCTCATGCATAATACATCAGACTGGAAGCTCAACCTGCACATCATACAATTAAGGCAAGGAAAGGTTGTAACATACCAAGTACTTCCTCCTCCTCCTTGATAGGCAACTGTGCAGAGATCCTTTCCTTGAGATGGTCAATGAGGTGATAGATGACTGTGTGTTCTGAGATGGTCACACCTTTTTTCAAGGCTAACGTCCGCACCTCTTTTGGAACCTCCACATTGAAGGTGTAGATAATACCTGACGGAGAGAGGAGTGAAGAAGTTGTGAGGGGATGCAGCAGTCATAATGACATGGGGCTGTGTGTTAGTGACTTTGTTTCATAAGTTTTATATATTTACATAAAGACTCTAGAATAACTGGTCTGCTATCAACATGTGAATATAATATTGAAGTGATAACATTTCTGACATTTCAAAACTAAAAACTAAATTAAATACAGTTTAAAGCATCCTGGTCATTACAGACTTGATGAGAACATAACTTGACTCCAGCACAACCAAATGGCCTGGTATGACCACACTTGATCTGTTTCACACAGTTGCACTCAAGTCCATCTCTGACCTGAGAACATGGAAGCCATGTTCACATCACTGGGAGTGACAGGTCCAACGCCATAACTGATTAGGTCCAGGTGACATTCTGTGCCATGGTAGGTGTCAAAGGTGTCCAGCAAGGCCTCCACTGATCCATCTACATCTCCTTTCAGCACAAGTGATACCTTGGGTGGCCCGTCCTCCTCCACATTCTCCTTTGGCCGGGGACCTCGCTTGCGTAGCTTGTACCTGCCACCAAGAAGATGGACAGCTGAGCCATGGCAGTTAATGGACACCTTCATGGCAGTGATGTCCATAATGTGAATCATGTACCCCTGAGAATATGTAGCACTGTTCAAAGGTGTGTGTGTGTGTGTGTGTGTGTGTGTGTGTGTGTGTGTGTGTGTGTGTGTGTGTGTGTGTGTGTGTGTGTGTGTGTGTGTGTGTGTGTGTGTGTGTGTGTGTGTAGAACATTAAAGTTTTCAACTTACATGAATGACAACAGAGCAAAATAAAAATAAAAGTGAGTGAAAAACAAAACAATCTGAAAGGAGATAAGAGCATAAGAACAACTGAGAGAGGGAATGGGGTCCAAGAAGGATGTGTACTGTTTACTTACAGGAAATGACCTGACAAATGAACATGTCACTTTTAATCGGTTTCATCTCATCAGTGAAAGTGTATGCATCTTTTTTCAACACAAACATACTTAAAAACACAGTAGCTTCTTTAACAGTAAGAAATATGTATATATAATTAAAATATAATAACTGTACCAGCCACAGCACTGATGCAAGTGAAGGAAGTCAAACAGCTGTGAAGAAACAAAGCAAAACTTCCTAATATTACCAATGAAAGGAGGATTAAGTGCTTTTGGATTAACTTCTATGAATTATTATACTCAGGAAACTTTGTAGTTTTGTGCCTCTTTTGTGAGGAGAGGCTGGCCAACTGTGGTATGAGACTAACTCACTTCCAGCATTACCTCAACACAAAGCATTGATGTCAATGACACTAAAGCAATGGAGTTTTTTTAAAGAAAGACTTTTTTATTTAAGTATTCCTAGGAAATACTTCTTAGTCCTCCAAGTGCTGCAGCTTCTTTTCAAACTTAATAAAATGGTCCAGTATAAATTTCAAGTGTATTTTCAAAAGATACCACAGGTAAAGTGAATGATTGAGTAATCCAAACCTTAAAGTGCTTGTAGCTAAATTTTTACTTTAAAAAATTTGGGAGGAAAGTCAAATGAAGCAGAAAGTGTCATAATGTTTGTAGCAGTCAAATGGTTACAAACTGATAAAAAAACAAATACTTTTACAATGATGAACCAACGTGCTCCATCTTCCCTTCCCACCTTACTCCCATTTTCCTTTTCTCCTCCCGCTGTGCTCGGTACTGTTTGAGGTGCTCCTGCAACTTCTCTTCAATGGCTGTTGCATCATCTTCCTGCTGCTGCTTCTTCAAGACAGCTTCCCGCCACTCCACCACCTCTGCAGCACGATGCTCCCCCTCCACCTCCAACACCACATCCCCAGCTGAAGGCAACTGTCGCCACCCAATCACCTACAGAGAGGTGGAAGGGAGGGACCTGAGTAATTCCAGTGTTTCCTACAGCTTGCCATCTCCTAAGCATGTGGGACAGCATGCAGTTAGAGATAAATGTTATAATTCAATTAAATGTAAAAAGAAAGAAATACATAAGTAACTCCGAAGTGCAGAACTTCATAACAAAAAGCCTCCTCATTTTCCATCTCTAACTGAACTGTTTAATATCACCTAATATAGTCTTGAAACACTCCATTTCAACACACCTGGACCGGAGTGGCTGGAGGGGCAGACATGATAGGCTTCCCAGCATCATTGAACATGCTTCTCACTTTGCCCCAGGCGGTTCCTGCCACCAACACGGCACCACGGCTGAGTGTGCCCCGCTGGATGACACACGTTGCCACCTGTGCCATGTGAAGAATACGAGTACAGCTATTAATTAAAATGACATGATGAATGGGTGGAGCGCATCAAATACATCTAAGTGGAAGGCATAGTGTACATCTAGGAAGACATGAGATGCAATCCCTTAATGCCCAGTTCCACTCACCTTTCCCCTACCAGGATCTGTCCTGGACTCCACCACCACACCTTCCACGGCGCCAGTAGGGTCAGAGCGCAGGTTCAGGAGTTCTGCCTGGGTCACCACAGCCTCAACTAATTGGTCTAGGTTATGGCCAGTGAGGGCAGACACCTCCACTGCCTGCACCTCTCCACCCTGCTCCTCCAACTGCAATCCTGCATTAAGTAGCATTTTCCTTGTGCCGGCCTGGTGGGCAGGAAAGGAATGGTGGGAGATAATAATAAGTTTCTAGATTAAACAGGGATGAAAAAATAACTAAAAGAAAGAACAATGAGAAAAACTGCTACATCTTAATAGTAATTATGGAATTACAAGTGAAAATAAATATATAAAGTATAAGAATTACAGACATTGGGATTACATGTCTGTGAAAGGGAAACAAGATAGGGAGACTATGAAAGGATGGCAACCCTCTTATCTGAAAGATGTACAGTACTTAAGAGAGAGAGAGAGAGAGAGAGAGAGAGAGAGAGAGAGAGAGAGAGAGAGAGAGAGAGAGAGAGAGAGAGAGAGAGAGAGAGAGAGAGAGAGAGAGAGAGAGAGAGAGAGAGAGAGAGAGAGAGAGAGAGAGAGAGAGAGAGAGAGAGAGAGAGAGAGAGAGACTGGAGTGACCAAGGATGAAGTGTCATGGCCTGAAGTCTAAAGCTATCCTCTCAGGTTCCAGGAAACAGGCATCAGAACAGTTACTGTAAGATACTCACCACGTCTGCTTCAGGCTTGTCCACCTTATTGATGGCCACCACAATTGGCACTGGAGGGGGAGAGGGAATAAAGACAGTTGAGAAGATTAATAAAAATCAACACAAACAGGCAGTGTGGAGGCTGTGGCTGTGGGAGGATGGTATACTGCATCACAGAAAACATGATCTGTACTGAATATCTTGTGCACAGCTTTACTCATTCAACAAAATTTTCTGGCTTCCTCTGAGGTCATAAGGACAAATGGATTCCCCTCAGGGTGTCATTAGTCAAAAAATTATAAGAATGAATAGAATGAAAAAATTTGACTTCTAATAAAATAATACCTATACTGAGAGCTGTCAACATGCCATACATGTAAACAAGTAACTCTACTCACCATGTGCTTCCTGGGCCAGCTTGAGGGACTCCTGGGTCTGGGCCATCACCCCCATCATCCGCTGCCACCACCAGCACCACCACGTCAGTCACCATGGCGCCCCGTGCCCGCATGGCCCCAAATGCAGCATGGCCAGGAGTGTCCAGGAAGGTTGCCTGTTCTCCACTCTCCAGCTGCACTGTGGGTAAAGATTGCGGAAACAAGGTGATATCAACGATTCACCCATACACTAATGCCCTAAAGTTTATCTATGACATGATAAATAAGATTTTCCTGGTGTAGGAGGATGAGAGATCACGTGAGATGAGAACATCAGCTGTGTGACTGGTGTGGCTTTCTGGTTATGGTTTGCTGACCTGAGAATGCTCCAATGTGTTGGGTGATGCCACCATGCTCTGACTGAACAACACAGGTGTCTCGGAGGCTGTCCAGGAGGGTGGTCTTCCCATGATCAACGTGGCCCATGATAGTGACCACTGGTGGCCGTCGCACCAATTTTTCTTCTTCTGCTGGTGATCTGAGTGGATTTAACATAACAATCATGTTCTAGCTAACTAAATTTCAGAGACAAGTGTTCTTCTTTTGGTTCCAGAGAATCACAAGGCATTCATAAGTAACTCCTGCACTACTCGCTTAGCAGCTGTGAACAGATGCCTGTGAATCAGTGAGTGGCCCATGATAAATACAGTCCCTGGGAAGAATGTTCCTGAATTTCTCTACAATCTCATCTCCATCCATCCACAACCTTGTGCTGCTGGGCCCTTCACTTCAAGCATACAGTTTAATCACCATCAGTGTTTGATTACTTATAAGTTACTTTTATGATGACATACAGAAGAAAATAGGGTATTTTTGGATGATACAGTTACTGACACTTCTTATAAAAGAGGGTGTCTGCATTACCTAACTGACACATATAGAAAGGGTTTAATGTACATCATGGACTGGAAGAGCTTAAAACAGCTATTAATAAAGAAAAGGTCTGGCTTGTTTACAGAAAGACCTCACTTCTGTGGGAACCTGATGACAACAACCCTCATGCTACCTTCTGAAGGCATCCTTGTTCTTGGTCTCCTGTTCCACCTTCACTGGACTGCCCTCTATTTTGAATCTCAGGCCAGCTCGCTTCACTGTCTCTTGGGCCACACGTAAGTTAGTGATGGGGGCATTAGGTTCGTCATAATGGTCACTGCCATCTACGTACAGGAAGATTTCAAACACTGTGTCTGGAGTGGAAAAAAAAAGGAGTCAAAAAGAATACTCCATGTAAACAAACATACCTTCCAAATGATGACAATTGGGAGAAAATGCTCACAGCACTCACTAAACCCCACAGCTAATATACAAATTTTCCGTTTGTCAGTCCTTCATTATGTGAGTAAAAACAACCATTCCACAGTGAGGTGAACATATTCGAAAACACTTGCACAGGCAATGCAAGGCACACTGATCCACATACCAATGTCTCTCTCGATGGCCTTGGACAGCTCAAGTACTGTCATGTTCTTCCAGATTGATACAACACGAGCCTTTGGTTTTTCCAGCTTCATTGCCTTGGGGTTCAACTGAATTGCATTCTGAAATGCCAAAACAAGAGGATGCATGAATGTGATGCTCATGGCTTCTTGTATACCACTGAACACAAGCACTTCCCAGTCTGAACCAAATGTGCAAAGCCAGACACCACCACTATATGAGAACAATAAGTAATTAATGTGCTTGGCTAACAACCAGGAGTTCCGTGGTTCAGATCCTTAAACACACTGAAAAAATCTATTTTAAATCAGGAACAGAAAAAATTAGAGCAGAGAACAGCATGTACACATTTTCTTTATGTGCACCAATTATCTGCTCTGATTACATAATTCTAAATCATGTACAGTAGGCATCAGAGGTGATGCAGACAAACCATATTATTAACTTATTAGATAATTAACATTTTTACAACTAACTGTTACCTTGGCATCTTTGTCTTTCCTTCTCTTGCTGAGAGCAGCAGAGGTATGGAAAGCTGTGCGTGGCAGCTGACCACACAGCAGGCATGGGGCAGCTCCCAGTACCCTATATCTGGTCCCCAAGAGTGCTGGCCTCTCCACACCCTGTAAGGCCTGCCAAAGTGGCCGTATCTCCCTCTGTGCCAGCCAGCGGCCCACTACAAGACTTCTACTGAATGATGAAATACCAAAAAAGAAATATGAGTATGTTGATAGTTTTGTGGATGAAAAAATTCATAGAAACATATCTGGGATACCAGAACATTACACCTGTGCAAATATGACTGGAGGTCTTTTAAATATAGTCATCCATGTGACAATATTACACTTATTATTATATCATATTACACCACGCTGGGCAAGCGAGGATACTGCCAGCTATACACACCTTCTTTTTATATCTTGAGAGAGAGAGAGAGAGAGAGAGAGAGAGAGAGAGAGAGAGAGAGAGAGAGAGAGAGAGAGAGAGAGAGAGAGAGAGAGAGAGTATAGTTGCATTAGGGATAGTCCCTAGCAGTTACATTAACTTTGGCTGGAAAAAAAAAAAAAAAAAAACATTACATCATATCACTATCCCCGAAGAGGACGCCTCTGCTGTGTGAGGGGGGCTGAAGGAGCATCCCAGAGTGATCACTCTGGTCCATCAGTTTTACTTGCAAGACCACAAGCCTTTTCAAATCCCTGCCTCCTCAGCTTCGAGGATTCACCAATATATATCCCAACAATTTCAAGCACAAACTGGATAATTGGCTGACATCAGTCCCTAATCAGCCCTCCATACCAGGGTATCCCTATCCCAACAACTCTGTATGTGAATACTCAACATTCACTGAGCTGCCTGGTACCAGTGGAAGTCCACCTCAACTGCGTCAGTAAAGGGCGAGTTTCAACAAAGTAAACAAAGTAAACAAAGTAAAAGTGAATGAATGAATGAATGAATGAATGAATGAATGAATAAAATAAAATAAATAAATAAATGACAAAATAATGACAGTAATAAGGTAAATAACACTAATGTTACTTGAATATTATCCATCAGCAGTGTTCTTGCTCTTGCTGGTTATTTGAAAGCCTCACCTCAGCATGACAGCAGCGGAGGAGGCAGCCAGGCAGTCCTTCACTCAGTCAGCCGGTCGCCACCAAGGGGGCCGCCATCATCGTCCCTCCTTACGGCTCACCATTATTACCTCGTAGCCACACCCACCCTACAAAATATATAGCATCGTCACAATACTATGGATGGGTTTCATTTCACAGCGATAAATGTCAGTGTGGTGAGAATATCCCTTCGCTAGCACGTGCATGATGTGTTTCTGTCACAAGTGAGGGCGAAGCCCAGGCCAGCACACGCGACCAGACAGGTCCGCCGAGACTAACGTAAACATGGTTTTCATAATGCTCACTTCACATCTCAGAGACAGAAGTAATTCACGTTAAATAATAACTGACTACTGAAATCAGTTTACAAGACTAACATTTTTTTTTTTCGTTGAATAAAAACTATTTGAGAGAGAGAGAGAGAGAGAGAGAGAGAGAGAGAGAGAGAGAGAGAGAGAGAGAGAGAGAGAGAGAGAGAGAGAGAGAGAGAGAGAGAGAGAGAGAGAGAGAGAGAGTTTCCATTTCACCCAACTTTGTGTTCATCTTCTCTATCTATTGTTCCCGTAGCCACCCAGCAAACTATTTACTATGTGGACCGTTTCGTTCTCTCGAATTGCTTCAAATTGAATATAACACACACACACACACACACACACACACACACACACACACACACACATGTATGCTTGTACGTATTCAGAATGCATGACATCACGGGGTGCTCGTGGCACTGCACCACCACATGTGTTCACCACAGCTGTGCCTGACAGCTGGATAATTTTGCGCCGCATCTTTTCCTGGTGCACCATTGTTTTCTGTCAACAACCACAGGAGGTCGACGGTCTTAGCATTTACGTACTCCTAAGTTTTCCAGACTGATCCTGACCGTACTGTGCTCGAGTGATTTGAGTGGCCTCTTGAAGAAGACGACTTGAGGACACACTCCTCAACCTTCCTCTCGGTTCTGCAGCGAAACCGCAATGACGAACTTCATTTTCATTTTAATTTTGGTCGCTTCTTTCGCGAAGGTAATGATTGACTTGATGGTATTGTGATGGCTTTGCTGGCACTGGTCCAAAGCTGCTTTAAGTGGCCCTACATCGCTACACGATGGCAATCCCCGTTACCTGTATTCGTATAGCGATCATTATTTTCCACACAGGTAAGGCCACATTCAACACCCTTCCTTTCCGAGCTCGTACAACAGCTACGCCTTACACCCGGCTACACCTCCAACTCGCAAAGGTTCCTCTTGATACCTGTGCAGCGTCCCCTAGATACGAAGCAGGAAGAGCAGAAGAGGCTGGTGGTGGAGACGGCGCAGGTGATGGACAATGACATTGCAGCAATCCAGCAGGACGTGGGGATATCTGTTGATATCACAAAAGATGGTGAAACAGAGCCCATGCTAGTAGAGTGAGTTCCTTGATCACATTGTCTACAACTTACCAAACACACACACACACACACACACACACACACACACACACACACACACAACACAACACAACACAACACACACACACACACACACACACACACACACACACACACACACACACACACACACACACACAACACAACACAACACAACACAACACAACACAACACAACACACACACACACACACACACACACACACACACACACACACACACACACACACACACACACACAAACACAAACACAACACAACACACACGGGATTATCTCGTCTCATATAACACAAACTTATGGGAAAACAAGGAATATATAATGTTGGGAATGACTCAGTTATGGGATGCAGCACTGATGCTAATTTCTAAAATCTGGAGCTGCATCACCAGTGGTGTTCCTCCAGGACCTATATTAATTACACGATCATCACTCATCTACAATTTCTACATTAAGAATAAAGACTAGAGGGTACGTAGCAACGCTGACATATTCGTAGACATCACTAACACTGAACAGCTCGGAGACCCTGGGATAGCTGATGAGACCCACTTGTGATGCTGAGGTGTTGATGTGAGACAGGGAGATGGATCTTCGTAGACTGTACTGTAGTATCTCACCAATGATCGCACTCTCGCCTTCCCATGAACTTGCATCGCTCTTCCAGTTCCTTGGATGACGTTTTCCTCGAGCATGAGGAATATCAGCAAGTCCCCTTCAGTTTGCAAGTGCCACTGGTCCTGCCTTTTGATTTCCACTTCAAGCATGACTCTGGGTCGGAACCCCCGCGAGAGTGCACCGTTGACGCACGGACCTGGCGGGAGAATGTCATCACCGAAATCATGAACATTTTGGAACTCCCAGGTACTGGTGCTCAGTGGCTAATTATTTATCTTTTCTAGTAAATTCTGCCTTTAATTTGCAGGCTCTGGCACTTTACTTGTAAATCCTTAACAATGTAGCGGGATCTCATGTACACACACACACACACACACACACACACACACACACACACACACACACACACACACACACACACACACACACACACACACACACACAGTTTAAAGAGAACCTCGATAATTTTGGATATGGAGAGAGAACAAAATGAGCTTTGGCTCGTGCCTGTACGATACAAATAGGTAAACACACACACACACACACACACACACACACACACACACACACACACACACACACACACACACACACACACACACACACACACACAGGCTCAGTAAACTTTGCTTTCCAGGAACGCCGCCCTGGAACCTTGGATCGGAAGGGATCTCAGTCGAATTCAGACTGAAGAGGAACAAACTGGCGATCAAGTGGGAACTAGATTTCGAAGACAAAGACATTGCCGAGACATTCATGACTGACCTGACGGTATTAGAGGAAGATGCGCGCTATCTGTGCAATGTCTTCATTCAGGGCACATCCCAGGTATGTAATGCATGCTGAACAACGCCGCTGACCGTATTGCTAGTGTGTGTGTGTGTGTGTGTGTGTGTGTGTGTGTGTGTGTGTGTGTGTGTGTGTGTGTGTGTGTGTGTGTGTGTGTGTGTGTGTTACATACATACACTTTACTTTCCATTGTCAAGGTAAGCCTGGAAAACTTGTCTACCCTGGCGGAGTGCATCTACACTTACCAGTTCATCCAGGAGTGTGTGTCAGCGGTACGCGGCGCCTACGCGACTATCGACAATCCGACCTGGGATGTCACTCAGGTAAGCAGGCAAGGAAGCTTCTTGTCCCAGGCGTCACCATAATCGAGATTCCGAGTACACGTGATCATGGAGAGCTTTCATAATAACAAAAATCACAGCCATACGAGTGTTTCTTGATAATAATGATAATGATAATAATGATGATGATAATAGCAACAACAAAAATGACAATAATAATGATGATGATAACCTACAGATAGACGGAGTCGCGGACCACGTCGATAATATGCTGCAGGAACTTATCCAGCAGCACAGCCGTCACTAAGCACTGGAGACTGTTGGGACGCTCATCACCATCCCCAAGTCATCACTGATTCACCACCAGCTGGGGAGGCAATGGTATGGCACAGCGGTGCCCACATCATCTGAATAAAAGTAAAACAAACAAAATACAGAGATATTTGTCCTACAAATACTAAAAGTAATATTAATTTTGGCACCCTAATTCTTCCTGAAACGCTCTGAAGCTCTGGTAAGCACAAATGGCTTTGAGAGAGAGAGAGAGAGAGAGAGAGAGAGAGAGAGAGAGAGAGAGAGAGAGAGAGAGAGAGAGAGAGAGAGAGAGAGAGAGAGAGAGGTCAGCCGTATAGGTCTGTGGCACAGTGGTTGGTTCGTTGCTGCAAAAACCAAGTCTGATTCTGAGCAACATTCTGAAACGATTATACAGTGCACCACGGTTACTTTAAAAGTGCTGAAATTGAAGTTACACGGGATTTTAAGAATGTTTTCACGGTTCAATTGTGAAATTAACCTGATTCCTACAATATTAACAGATGAAACGCTCTTGAGAACCCGGTTAATAGTCTGTGGCCATTAAAAATAATCATGATGAGAGAGTAAAGCGTTTCAGAATACGAGCCTCTAACTTAAGGCAGTTTCTTGGTGGAATGGAAGGATCTCGTTCGTAACCCTTGCAGGACTACGTGATGTTTATTAGCTATAGTCCACAGGATTCTTGTCACATACCCTAACAAACCTCGATAAACCCAATACATCGAGTAAAAAGATAAAAAAAAAAAATAAATAAATAAATAAATAATAATAATAATAATAATAATAATCATAATAATAATAATAATAATAATAATAATAATAATAATATGCTTGAGCTCATATTGGAAACTGAATTCCAGATATTTAAACATCGAAGTAGCACTTTGAATAATGCTTGCAAGGAGGCAGAATTGAGTAATTTTTTTCATCTACAACAACAACAACAACAACAACAAAAACAACAATAATAATAATAATAATAATAATAATAATAATAATAATAATAGTAATAACAACAACAACAACAACTAGCGGGACGCGTGAAACTTTCACGAAAAAAATAGAAAATAAAAGAGGACCAATAACAAAAGCAGGAAGCACATGAACACTTCAAGGAACCCACAGGTTAACAGTGGATCCGGGTCCCATGGACCAACAACCCATAGGTTGCCATTTGTGAAAGCATCACGTCGTACTAACAGTAAAACAAGAATTACAATATGATAATGATAATAATTTCATGCTCTTCAGAAGTAGAGATAATATATATATATATATATATATATATATATATATATATATATATATATATATATATATATATATATATATATATATATATATATATATATATATATATATATATATATATATATATATATATATATATATATATATATATATATATATATATATATATATATATATATATATATATATATTACTGCCAAAAAAAATAAATAAATAAACAAATAAATTAATGTGATGCGCGGTGATTCCTGTCAGTGGTTAGCTGAACAAGTCTGACATTATAAGAGCTACTGTCTCACTAACAGGTGTTGTGTTCTCACCGGGGGAGTGAACCGATCTGCGACAAAGGTGCAACAAGCCCCTTACACTATTAGTTTCATTGATGGAAGAAAAACCACTAACCGCCGCAACAAAGGTACAACAAACCTCTTGCTCTATGGCAGTTTCACTTATGAATGTCATTCTCTCCAGGTTAAATATTTACCTTCCACTTGTCACCCTTTCGTGATAATTATTATTATCAAGCTCATTAAATGGGCCATTAAAAAACAGCCTTACACTCAATGAGTTCCCCTCCACTGAAATCTTCAGTAAAAGGCGAGAGATTTATGCGTTATGAAGTGAAATGAACACATTTTCCTTCCACTTCTCACCCTTCCATGATTGTTATGAAGCCCATTAAATGGGCCATTAAAAAATAGCCTTAGACTCATTGAGTTGCTCCCCTCCACGGAAATCTTTAGTAAAAGGCGAAAGATTTATGCGTTTTGAAGGGAAACCAGAGCTACCACGAAACACACAATTTTTCGACAATATGTTTTGGGCCAAACGCCTACAAAGGCTCCACCTCCGAGCAAGAAGGTAACATGTCTTGACAACCTATATACTAAACTCGTGTTCACTGTGGTCTGCTTCTCACCTGCGTCATGTTCCTCTGTAAAGTTATCACATCTAAATACAAATTCATATTTTCCTCACAAATACAATGATGGACGTCCCCAATATGTGATGCTCTATTATCCAGCATGTCCTTCTTGCCTGGAAATTCTTAAACTTAAAGGTGACAATGTTCAGTGTACGAACAAACTCAATATTTATGCAATACAGTGTTTTCTTCAATAACATTTACTACACTTTTCTTTTTTTTATGCTTCAACTTACTAACGGTAATAATATTTGGCAATCTGATATAGCTACTCCTGAAGGTATTTTTCAATTTTCAAAAGTCTACCCAACAATCACTCGAAGAATGCAAGTATCTTGCACCAAATAACACATAATATTCTAGCTAAATGTATCGACTGCACACAAGAAATAAATACACTTACTGCAGCGCGACAAAGCAAATTTTGATTGTTAATATATTTGACCAAAGAGAAACAAGGAAAACTTTGAAGACGAAAGGCAGACTTATATTTCTGAGGGAACTTTGGAACCCAAGCACCTCAAGGGAATGCAGGAAAATCCATACAGCAATGAATTAAACAGGCACCCAAGCTGAACAAGGCAGCTTCTTCAATGATCTATGACTGCCATCCATGTTCATAAACTTGTCAACTTTTGTGAAATAAAGTTCACATCTTGTTCCCACTCGTCATCTACATCATAACGTATTTTGAGAACTGTTTCAGTTGTGGTAGGCAGCCGGCAACTCCTACAAGCATTATTACCACAATAGTTACAGATGTACGATTTGTTTCACGGTCTGCTTTGCAACGAACTCCAAGCAAACCTGTTTGTAAACTTACCCGTGTTTGTAACAAGAAGTCTAATATATTTAACAACAATATCTAAAAACAAATACCTATATTAACTTGTGATAACATTTTCCCCGTAAGCCTTAACTAGGGACACAATGAATGAGTGGGTAGTGAGAGAATGCACCACATGCTGGAAGAATGTGTGAGAACTGTAGGAAGTTACCCATGAGGGGGTGAATAGAGAGGGAGTGTGAATGCATAAGAAGCAGCACTGACAGTCTCAGTGGGAGGAAGCGATCAAACCAAGTCAAATGCGAATCTGTTTTTGTTCAGCAGGTATAACCCAACTCACGAAGACTTGATTGGGCCAAGATGAATAACTACATGCAGGCATCTCATTCAGAACATGAGGCAGCACCATCATCTACTTCATGTCGAAGATACATTACTAGAGAATGAAAATACCAATCAATATGATTTCGATAAAAAAAAAAAAAAAAAAAAAAAAAAAAAAAAAAATATATATATATATATATATATATATATATATATATATATATATATATATATATATATATATATATATATATATATATATATATATATATATAAGACGTACAAGCAATGCCTAAGAGCAACATTCGGCAAGGGTATAAGGCAATGGACATCGCATGTAACAGGAACATCACACGAAGGGCACGACCTGCTCTCTAACCTTCAAGAACGATTCCAGAGGTAATATAACTAATAAGAGTCCCACCAAGTAATTCCATCGACATAAGTGAGGGGGATGCGCGAACGCAATCCCCGCTAACAAAAATTTCGCACTCGAGTTAACCACATTTGGGTTAATCGCAGGGGTCAGCACCGCCGGAGTGCAATGGTGGGCCTCGCCCTGGGAGAACCGCCTTCGTGATCACGGTGTCTCCTGTGCCAGGTAAGTATGATTTCAAAATTCTATGCCCCACCCCAGTCCTACCACACTCAACACCCCATAACACTCCCAAACTGTTATGGAAGTGTTTTACGTAAAACTATTTGTTCTTCATAGTGTTTTCATTAATCTTCATGGATATTTAATTCGGCAACTTACTCGCCTGTGACATTAAGATGCCGATTCTTTATATCAACATACTGGCTACTGGTTGGTGTCTGTTTATGAAGGCCTGGCTAAGGACCAATTCGTATCGTTGCGCTTGTGACATCAAGATCCCTCTCATGGTTCAATCCTTTACAACACATTATGTGATTCAAAACACGAGGCATTACTCCCACCTAACTATAACCCCAAGGAGTGTGACAGAGTCAAAATACATTCAGAGGTCAGTTCTGCAAGTATTCCATTTATATAAGTTGGTCCTGGTGAGCTGCACTGAACCAAGAATGTCAGTCGTGTGGGAGAGAACGGGTAAAGACGTGTTTTGGAAAGACACACTCAAGTGAACGTCAAGATATGACACACACAATTAAAACCATCATTCAAGCCTGGAAAATGTACTTGTTTCATTAATCAGTTATCTATTTATTTGAGAGCAATCTTTAAGGAAGGCAGGCTGACCAAAGACGTAATGAATGCTATCGCCACTTGCACATGATCAGTTCAATAATGCTGCATGATCATTCCCCTATCAGCACCTGGGGCTGTATTGAATCACTAATGCAGTATTATGCTCGGTCAATATGAACATTATTATGAAGATTAAAAGTGTAATTTTAACGTCGCCTAATGACCCTAGTGTCGCAACGCATTAAAACCGACCAATCAACCATTCCCTTTCCTTACAGGTCTGTGGTCAGCAATCAGAAATTAGGCCGTACTGAACGTACTGAAACCAAGCCGCTCCACGGCAAGAGCGGACCACCTAGCACTACGAATATTTCACTGACGGGTGGTGTATCTTCACGGGTAGAGAAGGAACTATCCGCGGCCGAAGTGCAGCAAGTCCCTTACTCATTATTGTTTCTCTGATAGTGATAGATGTTACATTCTCCCCTGGGAGAGAAGAAACTATCCGCGGCAAAGGTGCAGCAAGTCTCTTACTCTGTTATTGTCTCACTGATAGGTGTTACATTCTCACCAGGGAGAGAAAGAAGTTTCCCAGACAAATGTGCAAGATTTTAATACTTACACCGTTTCACTGCTTTCTCTCCTGGGAGCTTGGACTGATTCCGTAAGTACTTCTTTACCGAGCCGATCCGCGACAATACTCAAGCAAATACCTTATACTAGTACCACTTCAATTACATATATTATATTCTCCCCGGGGGGGAGTGGACCGATCCCGGAAGTACTGCAATACCGGGCCGATCCGCGGCAAAGGTGGAGCAAGCCCCTAGCACTTCGCCATAATCCAAAAATCAGATTAATATCGTAGATCCCACATGGGGATCGTATCAGATATTAAGCTGATAAGAACAGATACTACACTTTGATCTTAGCCAAAAGGCCGAGAAGCGATACCCTCCACCCCAACGCCGCCATCCCAAACACTGCAGCCTTAACACCCACACCACGCACGCAACATACATGCGCCCCACGCCCACACTACATACTAACACATCACCTATGCCAGGCTTCCTCCTCACCATTTCATTTACTAGTACACTAACAAGTCAAAAGTCACGCTCACCAACAACACCGCCTTCCACAGCCTCCTAAACCCTGCACCACCAGGTCCAAGTCATCAGCCAGGTGAGGCGCCGGCGCGCACGCAGACGAGGCATTACTTATCTCTGCTTTCAGCAGCACTACTGCTACCATTGTCCTGCATTCATTATAACAGTGGTGTTCGTCAAACACCAGTAACAGTACCAGGAGAGAGAGAGAGAGAGAGAGAGAGAGAGAGAGAGAGAGAGAGAGAGAGAGAGAGAGAGAGAGAGAGAGAGAGAGAGAGAGACAAACATAAACTATTAGGACAGTTAGAATGAGACCATCCCCTCGCATGAAATCTTTCTTTGCTGAGAAGGCAGTAGGCACCTGCCGAAACGACAATTTACTCCCACTGAGGTCTAACTCTAAAGCACTGGATCAGGGGGTGCTGTGAACTTATAATTAAACCCAGCTGTGACCTCACTGAACGTTTCCCTTTGTGTTTCACAACACAAGGGGCCAGTCACAGCCTACCCTCTAAAGACAACTCTCTTCCTTCACACAAAACCACAAGCACCTAATTACACACACACCCTTCGCTCAAAATTCAAAATTATTATGGCGACTCCTACACCAGCCTCGGAGTCCCCATCTGGGGAGGGGACCACATATGTCCCCAGGTCGGACTTCTCTTCTGATATCGACCCCTAAGTGTCTTGACACCCCCCCTCAACTTTTTCTTCATTAACTTCTGCAACATTCGCCGTCTTAGATCTAATTTTTAATCTATAGAACACCACCTCTCCTCTTCTAAACCTCATCTTCTTTTCCTCACTGAAATACAGGTGTCTGAGGCAACTGACAGTAGTCCCTTTTCTGTTTCCTCCTACTTTCTCTATCCTCATTTTCAATCCAAAGCTGGATGTTGCGTTTATGTGCGTAAGGACTTAACCTGCTCTAGTGCCCACGCTCTTGAATCTTCCGAGTTTTCCACCATCTGGCTACGACTACAGAGTCACTCTCAAACTAATTTTATCTGTGCTGTATACCTCTCACCTAACTCCTCTGATTATAAGAAATTCTTCGACTTCTTAACTTCCATAGCGGAGCACATTCTGACTCTTCCCTTTTGCGGAGATCTCCATTCTTGGAGACTTCAATGTTCACCACCAGCTTTGGCTTTCCTCTCCCCTCACTGATCATCCTGGTGAACTAGCCTTCAACTTTGCTATCCTCCATGACCTAGAGCAATTGGTGCAATACCCTACTCATATTCCTGACCGTCTTGGAGATACGCCCAACATTCTTGACCTTTTCCTAACCTCTAATCCTTCTACTTATGCTGTCACCCTCTCTTCTCCGTTGGGCTCCTCCGATCACAATCTCATATTTGTATCTTGTCCTATCGTTCCAATTCCTCCTCAGGATCCCCCTAAGCAGAGGTGTCTCTGGCGTTTTGCCTCTGCTAGTTGGAGGAACCTGAGAAGGTATTTTGCTGATTTTTCTTGGAATGATTACTGCTTTCATGTCAGAGACCGGTCTCTGTGTGCCAAGCGCACAACAGAGGTGATAGTGTCTGGCATGGAGGCGTACATTCCTTACTCTTTCCCCACCTAAACCTTCCAAACCTTGGTTTAACACAGCTTGTTCTCGTGCTATACATGATAGAGAGGTGGCCCACTAAAGGTATTTAAGCCTTCCATCATCAGAATCTCATGCACTTTATATTTCTTCCCGGAACCATGCCAAGTCTGTTCTCCAAATAGCCAAAAACTCCTTCATTGATAGTCTCAAAATCTTTCAAGATCTAACTCCCCTCGTGACTTCTGGCATCTAGCCAAAAAATATCTCCGAACAACTTTGCTTCTTCTTTCCCTCCTTTATTTCAACCAGATGGCACCACTGCTATCACATCTATTTCTAAAGCTGAACTCTTCGCTCAAATCTTTGCTAAAAACTCTACCTTGGACGATTCAGGGCTTGTTCCTCCCTCTCCTCCACCTTCTGACTACTTCATGCTACCTATTAAAATTCTTTGCAATGATGTTTTCCATGCCCTCGCTGGCCTTAACCCTCGGAAGGCTCATGGACCTGATAGGGTTCCTCCTATTGTTCTCCGAGACTGCCTCCGTGCTTACACCTTTCCAAGTCAAACTCTTTCAACTCTGTTAGTCAACATCTACATTTCCTTCTTGCTGGAAGTTTGCATACATTCTGTTTCTAAAAAGGGTGACCGTTCTAATCCCCAAACTACCGTCCTATTGCTTTAATTTCCTGCCTATCTAAAGTTTTTGAATCTATCCTCAACAGGAAGATTCTTAAACATCTATCACTTCACAACCTTCTATCTGATCGCCAGTATGGGTTCCGTCAAGGTCGCTCTACTGGTAATCTTCTGGCTCTTTTAGAGTTTTTTTAAAAACTTTTGCTGTTGCCTTGGGCATATCAAAAGCTTTTGATAGAGTCTGGCACAAAGCTTTGATTTCCAAATTACCCTCCTACAGCTTTTATCCTTCTCTCTGTAACTTCATCTCAAGTTTCCTTTCTGACCGTTCTATTGCTGTTATAGTAGACGGTCACTGTTCTTCTAAATCTATTAACAGTGGTATTCCTCAGGGTTCTGTCCTGTCACCCACTCTCTTCTTATTATTCATCAATGACCTTCTAAACCAAACTTCTTGTCCTACCCACTCCTACGTTGACGATACCACCCTGCACTTTCCCACGTCTTTTCAGATACGTCCAACCCTTCAGGAAGTAAACATTTCACGCAGGGAAGCCACAGAACACCTGACCTCTGATCTTTCTAAAATTTCTGATTGGGGCAGAGCAAACTTGGTATTGTTCAATGCCTCAAAAACTTAATTCCTCCATCTATCAACTAGACACAACCTTCCATACAACTATCCCTCTTCTTCAATAACACTCAACTGTCCCCCTCTTCTCTACTGAACATCCTCGGTCTGTTCTTTACTTATAATTTAAACTGGAAACTTCACATCTCATCTCTGACTAAAACAGCTTCTAAGAAGTTAAGCGTTCTGAGACGTCTCCGCCAGTTTTCCTCATCCCCCCAGCTGCTAATTCTGTACAAGGGCCTTATCTGTCCACGTATGGAGTATGCTTCACATGTCTGGAGGGGGGGTTCCATTCATACCGGTCTTCTAGACAGGGTGGGATCAAAAGCTTTTCGTCTCATCAATTCCTCTCCTCTAACTGACTGTCTTCAGCCTCTCTCTCATCGCCGCAATGTTACATATTTAGCTATCTTCTACCGCTATTTTCATGCTGATTGCTCTTCTGATCTTGCTAACTGAATGCCTCCCCTCCTCCTGTGGCCTTGCTGCACATGACTTTCTTCTTTCTCTCACCCATATTCTGTTCACCTCTACAGTGCAAGAGTTAACCAGTATTCTCAACCATTCATCCCTTTCTCTGGTAAACTCTGGAACTCCCTGCCTGCTTCTGTATTTCCACCTTCCTATGACTTTAATTCCTTCAAGAGGGAGGTTTCAAGACACTTATCCTTCATTTTTTGACTACTGCTTTGGATCTTTTTCTGGGACTGGCATCTCAGTGGGCTTTTTTTTTTTTTTTTATTGAATTTTTGTTGGCCAGTGTCCCTCCTAAAAAAAATAAATAAATAAATATATATATATATATATATATATATATATATATATATAAAATGATGCCGAAAATATGGGCAGGATATTTTCAACACTTCAACAATACCTTAGCTCAACCTTACATAAAACATGTAAAGCATGCGTGCATGTCTGTTGATACAAGGAAAGTAAACTGGGAACAACATTTGGAAGCGAAGAGTAAGCGATGAGGCAGCCTACACCACCTGCTATGCATCCGTGGGATAAGCCACACCAGAAATAGGGAACTGATATGACTTTCCTTCTCGGGCGTTGCAGTACGTAGAGCCACATTACAATGATTGTTTTCCCTGTCCCACCACCGACCGCCAGAAACTAGTGGAGGCTGCAGATGCCCAGCCCTTCATGCGACGGCCTGTTAGACAGATAAGAGGCCAGGTCCGCCCTCGAAGTTTGACACACATCGCCAGACATGCTGTTAGAGATGTTTCAGTGCAGCAACCACTCCCTGCTAGACCACCAACCCATCCACATCCAATGTCGGGCAGGGCGCGCATGGACCACCGTCTCCACCACTGTGCCACGCGATCTTTTTGGATAATCTCTGCGGCGGAGTAATGCCCGCTTTGTTCATGAACGCATAATATATGTATACTGTATATTGTATAGTATTATCTTTGAACAATAAACCTCAACATTTATATATATATATATTTTTACTCCCAGACAGCGACACTTGCGGCGAACCTGACAGTTTAGGAACGTTGGTTATCAACAACTCTGACGCATACAATTCCGTGGCACAATTTAATACCACCTGTATTTCAGGATAGTTATTATCAATCAAGCCCACCAGTAGCCTTACACCGGCTCGCTGAGTCTTTTTAATCTCTTGCCACTCGTTCATGATTGTTATGAAGCCCATTAAATGGGCCATTAAAAAATAGCCTTAGACTCATTGAGTTGCTCCCCTCCACGGAAATCTTTAGTAAAAGGCGAAAGATTTATGCGTTTTGAAGGGAAACCAGAGCTACCACGAAACACACAATTTTTCGATAATATGTTTTGGGCCGAACGCCTACAAAGGCTTCACCTCCGAGCAAGAAGGTAACATGCCTGATAACCTATATACTAAACTCGTGTTCACTGTGGTCTGCTTCTCACCTGCGTCATGTTTCTCTGTAAAGTTATCACATCTAAGTACAAATTCGTGTTTTCCTCACAAATACAATGATGGACGTCCCCAATATGTGATGCTCTATTATCCAGCATGTCCTTCTTGCCTGGAAATTCTTAAACTACGCCACAAGAATAATCAACATACAAGATGGCTTCGTCGTGCTTACCAGAAATGACGATGAAATAGACAAGATCTTCCAAGACAAAATAGAACAAGACCTCAAGAAAAATTACTTCCAGCCCGTCCTACCTCCAGAATTGAAAGCAAAAAGAACAGCTATAATATTCAACACTGATGACTTCATATACAACCATACCGAGAAAGAGATGGAGGATGAACTTCTGGCCAACAATGCATGGATGAATGAGGGCATAGACAATATATTCAAAATACCCAGAACAAAGATAATGAAAATCACCTTTAAAGAAGCTGCTGCCGCAAAAAAGGCCACTGAAAAGGGTATACTATGTTTCCACATGAGTATTTCACCTTATACAATAAAGATAGAAGACTACATTCCACTACTGACTTGCTTAAAATGTTATGCCATTGAAGATCACACCACACCTAATTGCCCAAAATCTAAAACATTTAAAATATGCTCAGAATGCAGTTCTCCTGACCACACCTGGAGAGAATGCAGCACGAACACACAAAAGAAATGCATCAATTGCGAGGGAGAGCACAGGACATTAGCAAACAAGTGTCCTTTGAGGAAAAAAGCAATAGAAGAAAAAAAGACAACAAAAAAAGAACAACAACTCCAAAACATACAGCAATGTAGCTGCAACTAACAACAACTCAGCATAGATAAACAACGCAATCACATTCCCCACACTTGGAAAAGAGACTGCCACTAAAATGATAGCGTGCATGATGCAAGCTCACCTGATTAATGCTGCAAACCCTGGTACCTACAACAGCGAATTCAATAGAGCACTGAAATTGAACAATCTCCCCCCAGTAATTCTTCCAGACAATCCCCCTTCACTAAAAATCCTTAACCTCTCTAAAGAAGACAAAACACCCACAACACACGAGCATACACACAACAGCAACACAACAACACAAGATAACAACAACACCACACAAGACACTGAACAAGCAAGCAACACAACACAAGAAGACATGCCACCACTAGAGAGGATATCTGGGGAAGCAATCGGCCTGCAGCTCATTACAAAGAAAAAAGAAGGATGGCCAAAAAGTAGATCATCTAATCTAAACAATCTCAAAAAAGGTATTGACACAGGCTTATACAAATTCAGATATCGCAATCCCACTTATACAGATGAGGAAATTCTACTATACATTACCAATAACGATATAGATCTAACCAACTGCTGGTGTACCACCGATGAAACACAATTTAAGAAACTGCGTAACGGACTAATACAAGACCTCACCCCGCCTCCAAACAAAACCACTAAAACCAGCTTGAACAGGAACAGACACTCCTCTACCTAAAGATAGTACAGAAAGCAAAACCGTCAACACAAAACAACACTAAAATAACACAACTTACACAGGCAGAAGGAAGACAGAGACACCCAAACACGTACACCTCGACACATACCAATAACACGAGCATTATGAATACACTCACGATATTACAACACAACGTAGCACACTGGGAACCAAACAAACACATGCTTTCAAACACCTACAGAGAAATAAATCCAGACATAATACTTATAAACAGCCATGGTCTAACAGACAACAAAACACTACACTTGCACACTTACACGACATACACAACCAACACAAACAACGAACTACATGACGGTAGTGCAGTGCTAATAAAAACCAATATCAAACACAAAATAACCAATGATTTTGACACAGACATTCTCCAAGTAACAGTGGACACTTCAACTGGCCCTGTTCACATAGCCACCACATATCTGCCTCCACGCAGACCCTTTCTTCCAATCACTGACTTCCATAAACTCGCATCTAACTCTGAACCAACATACATACTCGGTGATCTAAATGCTAAACACCCAAGCCTCAACAACAACACTACAAACACAGTAGGGAGAGGCATAGAAATGTTTATTAACACAAACTAATACATCTTGGCCCGAACTTTCCAACATACATCAGCCATAATTCACAGACAACACCAGACATCATTCTCACCAACCAACACACACACCACAACTACACTATCACACAAGGACCTACTACAGCATCAGATCACCAGGAGAGGCCGCGACACGGCAGCGGGGGCGGACGGCGTGCCATACTCCATGTTGGCGCACGCTGGGCCGGCTGGGGACGCCGCGCTGTTGGCCACCATCAACGCCTCATGGATGGCGGGCTGTCTGCCGCCCGCGTGGAAGGAAGCCGACATTCAGCCGATTCCAAAGCCGAGGGAGCCCACCAAGATCAGACCCATCTCTCTCCTCAGCTGCACGGCCAAAACGGCTGAGAGGATGGTGCTCGCGCGGCTACAGTGGCGCGTGGGGCCCTCTCACCCACATGTGTTCGGCTACACCCGCGGAGTGAACACGGCAGACAGCATCCTCGCCCTGCTGACCCAAATTGACCACCGCCCCGCCGTCATCGTCTTCATCAAGATCTCGGCAGAGAAGTCCCGGGCCATGATGGTGAAGGCGGCAGACCCAGCCTGGCAGCTCCGCGTCCAGGGAGTTGAGCTGGCATGGACCAACTCCTACCAGTACCTCGGTGTGTGGGTGGACAAGCGGCTGTCCTTCACAGCCCACGCCGCCTACCTGAGGGAGAGGACGCAGTCTAGGTTGAACGTGATGCGGGCCATGACGCGAATCAGCGCGGGCGCCACTTTTTCCGTCCTGCGCCAGTACTACGTGCACGCTGTTCGCTCGCTGGTGGATTACAGCGCCCCCGTCCTCATAGCACTCTCTCCAAACCAGCAGGAGCGGATCGAGGTGCTACAAAACACCGCAATGAGGACCATGCTGGGGGCACCGAGGTGGTCCAGCACATGCGTCATGCAGAGCGAGACCAGACTGGTACCCCTCACCACCAGGGTACAGCAGATCACGGCCTGCCGCGTAGCGAGGGTGCTGCAGCGTGACGCGGAGGGAGTGACACAGAGGAGACTGAGGCTGGCGGGGACGCAGGGCGCCGAATCTCTCCGCCGCAACCCGTGGCTGCTGCAGTGCACGCTGGCTACCCACAACCTGGCTCGCATGGAGAACTGGCCACAGGCGGACCTCCCTGCCCCCACCTTCAGCGCCCCACCCCCGTGGGAGCCACCCGCGGCAGAGTTCTCCGCTACACAGCTGCCCGCCAGCAAGGCGCTCTGCGCCGTGGAGGAGATGCGGCAGCACGCCTTCATGGCCATGGCGCAGGTCACCGAGCCAGACAGTGTTGTGTACTACACCGACGGCTCGGCTGACCCTGACAGCGGAAGGACGGGCGCTGCTGCCATCACCAGAGGGGCCGAGGTGTGTGAGAGGACTCCCGACCACTGCTCCACCCTGCAGACAGAACTGGTGGCCATCCTGCTGGCCCTGGAGCACGCTCAACACCGGCGGGAGCGCACCGTGGTGCTCCACACCGACTCCAGAACGGGGCTACAGGCTCTCCAACAGCCGTATCCCAGCGACAACGTGGGCCTCGTCACCGCCATCCTGGGTAGCCTCCAGAGCCTCGCCGCGCAGGGGCGGCGGGTGAGGCTCAACTGGATACCCAGCCACGTGGGAGTACGAGGCAATGAGGCTGCCGACGCAGCCGCCAAGAGAGCTGCTAGTGGCCCCCAGGTGACAAGGCATGTGCCGCCCAGCCTGAGCCAAGTGAGGGCGCGAGCCAGGCTCGCCGCAACCAAGCGCGCCCGCCACACACACCGGCAGCTGGAAACAAGGAAGAGACAGGCAGCTTGGTACGCCTCCGCCACTGGCTACCAGTCGTTGGACGCCTCCCAGCAGCAGCCCAGAGCTGACGGCGTGTTGCTGCAATGCGTAAGGCTGGGCTACTGCACCAGGGAACAGCTGTACGACGACTTTCGGGGGCAGGAGTGCGACCACTGCGGGACGCACAGCCGCCACCCGCTAGTGCACTACCTACTGTCCTGTCCGGCCACCGCCGCCCTCAGACCAACGCCACCACCACCGGCCCATCCTGTAGGCGGTGATCTCCTCAGCACCCGCGAGGCCAGGGCTGCCCTCATCGTCCGCCACACGCCCACAGACCTGATGCTGCGAGTTCTCAGGGCAGCACCCCCGCCCCACTGAACAGGTCGCAGCTCCTTATTCCGACTGGCGAGCAGCACTCCTCGCCGCTCCACCGCACGGCCCACAACCGGGACCCAAGACTCCCCCACCTGCGGGCTGGTGCCCGCTTTGTGTATTATGTGCACATTCATGTATATTTTTCTTTTGTGCAATATGTATATATGTATATGTGGACATAATACTCAATAAACCTTTAATAATAAAGCAGGCAGGGAGTTCCAGAGTTTACCAGAGAAAGGGATGAATGATTGAGAATCCTGGTTAACTCTTGCGTTAGAGAGGTGGACAGAATATGGGTGAGAGAAAGAAGAAAGTCTTGTGCAGCGAGGCCGCGGAAGGAGGGGAGGCATGCAGTTAGCAAGATCAGAAGAGCAGTTGGCATGAAAATAGCGGTAGAAGACAGCTAGAAGATTGGGCCAAGATGAATAACTGCATGCAGGCATCTCATTCAAAACATGAGGCAGCACCATCATATACTTCATGTCGAAGATACATTACTAGAGAATGAAAATACCAATCAATATGATTTCGATAAAAAAAAATAAAAAATAAATTATATATATATATATATATATATATATATATATATATATATATATATATATATATATATATATATATATATATATATATATATATATACATATATATATATATATATATATATATATATATATATATATATATATATATATATATATATATATATATATATATATATATATATATATATATATTAGACGTACAAGCAATGCCTAAGAGCAACATTCGGCAAGGGTATAAGGCAATGGACATCGCATGTAACAAGAACATCACACGAAGGGCACGACCTGCTCTCTAACCTTCAAGAACGATTCCAGAGGTAATATAACTAATAAGAGTCCCACCAAGTAATTCCATCGACATAAGTGAGGGGGATGCGCGAACGCAATCCCCGCTAACAAAAATTTCGCACTCGAGTTAACCACATTTGGGTTAATCGCAGGGGTCAGCACCGCCGGAGTGCAATGGTGGGCCTCGCCCTGGGAGAACCGCCTTCGTGATCACGGTGTCTCCTGTGCCAGGTAAGTATGATTTCAAAATTCTATGCCCCACCCCAGTCCTACCACACTCAACACCCCACCACACTCCCAAACTGTTATGGAAGTGTTTTACGTAAAACTATTTGTTCTTCATAGTGTTTTCATTAATCTTCATGGATATTTAATTCGGCAACTTACTCGCCTGTGACATTAAGATGCCGATTCTTTATATCAACATACTGGCTACTGGTTGGTGTTTGTTATGAAGGCCTGGCTAAGGACCAATTCGTATCGTTGCGCTTGTGACATCAAGATCCCTCTCATGGTTCAACCCTTTACAACACATATGTGATTCAAAACACGAGGCATTACTCCCACCTAACTATAACCCCAAGGAGTGTGACAGAGTCAAAATACATTCAGAGGTCAGTTCTGCAAGTATTCCATTTATATAAGTTGGTCCTGGTGAGCTCTGCACTGAACCAAGAATGTCAGTCGTGTGGGAGAGAACGGGTAAAGACGTGTTTTGGAAAGACACACTCAAGTGAACGTCAAGATATGACACACACAATTAAAACCATCATTCAAGCCTGGAAAATGTACTTGTTTCATTAATCAGTTATATATTTATTAGAGAGATATTTATTTATCTCAAGGGTGAGCACGTGGTCACGCCCAAGGACGAGGATTCCACGGCACTACTGCGCCGCATCGCGGAGGAAGGAAACAGGGTGCTCCTCCTCGACCCAAGCGAAAAGAGGCACAAGGTGGTGCTGGAGCGCTACCCGCTCGACCTGCCTCTCGAGGCGGTAGAGGCTCACCCTCAGGTGACCTCCGCCCAGCGTCTGACCTCCAGGAGGGACAAGTTGCCCACGAGACAGGTGCTACTTGTGTGTGTGGGGCCGCCGCCCGCCAAGTTGGATCTCGGCTGCTGGGGCAGATACTCCCTGCGCCCCTACCAAGGTAAGCCTGTAAGATGTTACAGGTGCCAACGGTACAACCACCTGCAAGCGCGGTGCGAACATGCCGCCAGGTGCGGCGTGTGCAGCCTGCCCCACCCGACGGAGGAGTGCATCGCCCGCCATAAGGCCAACGAGGCAACCACCGCCAGGTGCCCCAACTGTGGGAAAAACCACCACGCGTGGAACCCCCAGTGCCCTGAGAGGCTCCGTAGGATGCCCCGTTCACGCCAGGAGCAACAACAGCAGTCTCAGGCGCCACAAAGGCGGCAACGTCGACGTCGCCATAAAGCGTCGCATGGGCAGCCCCGGCAGCATTATATATATATATATATATATATATATATATATATATATATATATATATATATATATATATATATATATATATATATATATATATATATATATATACGCACCGGCAGCTGGAAACCAGGAAGAGACAGGCAGCTTGGTACGCCTCCGCCACTGGCTACCAGTCGTTGGACGCCTCCCAGCAGCAGCCCAGAGCAGACGGCGTGTTGCTGCAACGCGTAAGGCTGGGCTACTGCACCAGGGAACAGCTGTACGACGACTTTCGGGGGCAGGAGTGCGACCACTGCGGGACGCACAGCCGCCACCCGCTAGTGCACTACCTACTGTCCTGTCCGGCCACCGCCGCCCTCAGACCAACGCCGCCACCACCGGTCCATCCCGTAGGCGGTGATCTCCTCAGCAGCCGCGAGGCCAGGGCTGCCCTCATCGTCCGCCACACGCCCACAGACCTGATGCTGCGAGTTCTCAGGGCAGCGCCCCCGCCCCGCTGAACAGGTCGCAGCTCCTTTTCTGACCGGCGAGCAGCACTCCTCGCCGCGCCACCGCACCGCCCACCACCGGGACCCAAGACTCCCCCACCTGCGGGCTGGTGCCCGCTTTGTGTATTATGTACATTCATGTATATTTTTTCTTTTGTGCAATATGTATATATGTATATGTTGACATAATACTCAATAAACCTTTAATAAGATAAGCAATACCTAAGAGCAACATTCGGCAAGGGTATAAGGCAATGGTCTTCGCATGTATCAGGAACATCACACAAAGGGCACGACCTGCTCACTATCTTTCAAGAACAGCAAAGATATCAATCCTTTACTCAAGTTTCCGTGGAGATCAGTGAACAGCAATATGAATCACCTTGTACAAGATTCCAAAGAGGAAATTGAACCACTGACATATTAATACGTAATTCCAATGAGATTAGGAAGGGGGATGCGCGAACGCAATCCCCGCTAACAAAAATTTCACACTCGAGTTAACCACATTTGGGTTAATCGCAGGGGTCAGCACCGCCGGAGTGCAATGGTGGGCCTCGCCCTGGGAGAACCGCCTTCGTGATCACGGTGTCTCCTGTGCCAGGTAAGTATGGTTTTCCTCAGCAATCCCGCACCCCAGTCCTGCCATACTCAACACCCCACCTCACTCCCAATCTCTTATGGAACTGTTTTATGCAAAGCTAAGTCTTCTTCATTATATTTAAATTAATCTTCATGGAAATTAATTTAGCAACATACTTTTGAACAGAAACTTCAGTCTAATTTACTCTTGAAAGCATTTTTTTTTTTCTTGAGCAAATTATTAACATTGTCTAAAACCCCTGTGACATCAAGATATCTCTCATGGTTCAACCCTTGCATCTTGCTGTAGAGTAGCTGTGGTTCTGCTGAAAAAAAAAAAAAAAAATGTTGATGACAACACATGTCACTGACAGAAACAAACGATCTGGTTCGGGGCTTCTTCATGTCTTCGAATCACTGACTTGCACACTTATGTCTTTTATGTCTTGTCCGTTGTTTGTTTTACAGGTCTGGTGGGGAATGATATATTGAATCACTAATGCAGTATTATGCTCGGTCAATATGGATGGATCAGAGCCCCTTTCTCTCCTAAATAGTCACTTTTCTAACAAGTCTCCACATCCTAATGTATCCCTTAGACTTTCCCACACACAACTATGAAGATTAAAAGTGGCCGTACTGAACGTACTGAAACCAAGCCGCTCCATGGCAAGAGTGGACCATGAGTGTACTATGCAGCACCTAGCACTATGAATATTTCACTGACGGGTGGTGTATCTTCACGCTCACGGGCACAGAAGGAACCATCCGTGACAAAGGTGCAGCAAGTCCCTTACTCTGTTATTGTCTCACTGATAGATAGGTGTTACATTCTCCCCTGGGAGAGGACTATCCACGGCAAAGGTGCAGCACGGGAGTCCCTTAGTATGTTACTGTCTCGCTGATAGGGGTTCATTCTCCCCGGGGAGAGAAGTATCCCAGACAAGTGCAAGGTTTTATGTAATACTTTCACCGTTTCGCTGCTTTCTCTCCTGGAAGCTTGGACCGATCCCAATTACTTGATTACAGAACCGATCTGCGACACTACTACAGCAAATGCCTTGTACTACTACCAGTTCAATTATGTATAATATATTCTCCCCAAGGGGAGTGGACCGATCCCGGAAGTACTGCAATACCGGGCCGATCCGCGGCAAAGGTGGAGCAAGCCCCTAGCACTTCGCCATAATCCAAAAATCAGATTAATATCGTAGATCCCACATGGGGATCGTATCAGATATTAAGCTGATAAGAACAGATACTACACTTTGATCTTAGCCAAAAGGCCGAGAAGCGATACCCTCCACCCCAACGCCGCCATCCCAAACACTGCAGCCTTAACACCCACACCACGCACGCAACACACATGCGCCCCACGCCCACACTACATACTAACACACCACTTACGCCAGGCTTCCTCCTCACCATTTCATTTGCTAGTACACTAACAAGTCAAACGTTACGCTCACCAGCAACACCGCCTTCCACAGCCTACTAAACCCTGCATCATCTCGTCCTTCCTGTCGCCAAGTCATCAGCCAGGTGCGGCGCCGGCGCGCACGCACAATGCTGACAGGACAATACCGATTCTTGTATCAGCAGCGCCACTGCTAACATCATGACCTGCATCTATTACGCCAGTGGTGTGCGCTGTTCTGAGCACTGCTGTTTCCTTCCTGCTGTAAACCTCTTTACACATTCCATGGTAGCCTCGTCTCCAGCACCACCACCACCACCACCACACGTCTCAAGCCTTCACTCTCCCTCCCAAGACAGCAACACTGGGCCAGACACAAGCACCAGTCTGCTTCCACGACTGGCGAGCCTTCCTTCAATACAAGATGTACACAGCCCAGAATGTATCAAAGAAATATATCTGGCTTGTTCAAAGATAGTTCACCAGCGCAGTCTGGAAGTTAAGGGACAGTAACGTGAGAAAACGATCCCGGCGATAGGTGACTGAACTGTTTTCATGCGAAGCTCGCATTCCCACAGCCACTACCACCACCATCTCTATTCATTAAGGTTATTACTCATTTAAGATACATCAGTATTTGGAAAATCGATGTAAAACAGTCATGGCAGCTGAATAACACACGGTGAACACACAACAGTAACCCACCAGGGCTTGGTTTCTCACTACTCGTTGCCTCGTGCAATTATATATATATATATATATATATATATATATATATATATATATATATATATAGAGAGAGAGAGAGAGAGAGAGAGAGAGAGAGAGAGAGAGAGAGAGAGAGAGAGTTCTGAAAAAAAAAGTGAGACATTGGTAAATACCTCACCACATAGCGATTTGTGTGTGTGTGTGTGTGCGTGTGTAACAAAAATTGAAAACATCCAATGTAAGAAATGATTACGTATCTAAATAAATTTAAAATGTTTAAATATGAAACGCTAATAGCACGCACAATATAGAATGGTGCCACGCTAACGGTTTGGTGAGCTGTCCAAGCTTGCTTGCTTTTGTGTGTGTGTGTGTGTGTGTGTGTGTGTGTGTCCCACGCGAGCATATATAATTTCACTGGTGCTGTGTTAAAACTGACATGATCACAACACATTCTAAGAATGGTATTTAACAGGGACATTTATTGACTTTTATTTGTAAAGATCACTCATTTATACGGAAAACAGTTTTACTTGAAAATTACTTATCCTTCACATGAAAAATGTCTATTGGTGGTACATGTACATGCCATCCCGTAGAGCATTGTATTGTATTGCCGAACAATTATTGCCGATCAATCGGAATAAAAATTATACTTTTTTCAGATATATATTGTAGTCACAGAGATTAGATTAAAGATGATGTTTGGTCTCCCTTTGTAGAAAGGATATAGATTTAATGGAAGCTGTTCAGAGAATGACGAAAATTATACACGGGTTTACAAATACGTATATCATACGGGGAGAGATTTTCCATGTAAAGGACAAGTAATTTCCTTCGACTAAAACCGTTTTGCCCAAATGATATTAACATATACGTAAAATCCACATTTATAGTTAGTGACATATTGCTACGATATATGTGTGTGTGTGTGTTTGTGTGTGTGTGTGTGTGTGGTGGGCAGGAGGGGAAAGACAGTACTACTAGCTGGATAGGTGACTTTGGGTCAAGGTTAAATGTCACATCGATGTCACGAAAAGAATGGGCGGGTTATCTATCATGACAAGTCTCGCTGCCAGTACTTGTAAATTTTTGCTAAGTTTACCCTAAGTTTACTCTTACGATTGCCGTAATTATCAGAGTATAACACCAAAGCATATTTTTGCCAATTAGGTCGGGGTCTCAAACATCCACTACCAAAACAACACCCTTGTCCGACGCTTTAAAATTCTATTTGCGAAAAACGATAGGACACGACCCCTGAACCTTGGGAAGGAAAAGTAATTATAATGCAGCATCGATTAGCTAACTATAACCAGACAACTAAACTTAACTTAGCTCTCCGAAGCTGCTTCGACACCCTGTTTGGGCCCTACGGCCTGGCAACACCCAACACGGGAACGCCGACTCGCATGGCATCATTCTCGGCCCATCTTCCTGGTGTGGCCTTCTTTCAACCGACACAGCCTACCATGGGGGAGGCACCAAACAGCAACACAATGATGGGGATGAAAAGGAAACAAGGCGATGAATGGACATGGCATGGGTAAGCGTCAGCATGGCCTGCATGCTGCTCTACACTCTCTATGCCTTCCTAAAGTGACTCGGTTAGCAATATCTAACTCTTTATCAAGGCAGTACTACTCACTATTACTGTGCTCGCTGGTAGCCTTAGGTATCCACGGTGACGACTAGAAATAGGCGAAATATTCTCCTCGACAAGCACACACACCATTTCGCTAACACTTCGCCAGGCATACTGGACTTCCTTTGTCTGTTGCCTGCGTAGGATTACTGATGTAAAGTATTTTTTCCTTTAATCATAACTGCGTAGTTGTGTGTCTTTGGAGACAGTGCTTTCCTTGCTTTCATTACTATTATTATTTTTTTTTTCCAATATTTGTTTGATGTCATGATTTGGTCAGTTGTAAAAAAAATCTTACTTTTAGACTGAATCGAATAGTGTTATGTTAATCCATGTATTTTGTGATAACTTTGGTAACTGTTGTTGAAATTTCCACTCTTGGTACTGGGCGTCTGTATTTTTTTTTTTCTTTTCCTAAATGAAACCACTGCTACAAACTCGCAGGTTTGGAAACCTTCAGCATCTTTGATAAGGTCAATGGAAAAGCTATTTTCAGCTCCTGCCGTGCCATTGGTTATTCCTCTTTAAGTTAGGGTTGCCATATATGAACTATCAAAATTCCGGACACCTTCACTAACACCTGATTATGGTGTTGATATGATACTGGAAAACATGTAAATTAATTAAAAGAAACTTAACTTATTTACCTTTGCATATGGCTGATCATAAAATAATGTGTCATCTTCATTGATGAACCCTCTTCTTGCGCTGCTCTCTTATGTTTCTCTGGGCTCACATGTGACTGTAAGTCATTAATGCCTTTATGACGTGCCAGTGAGACAAATGTTCCTGGTTTACACACCAAACACTCGGCTTCCCACTCATCCCTGCCTTTTTAGAAGCACGGGAGTTTGTTCTGCATCTCTGCAGTGAATTTACACTTTCGTTTGGGCATCTTGACAAGAACAAGTAATAGTCGTAATGACGAGGTCACAAGGCCGCAAACAGTAATGCAAACTGACCCCTATCAGAGCTGGTAAAAGACTGGGGCGCGAGCGCGACGCCAAGTGAGGCGGCGTTGGGAAGGCTGCGAGCACCGACTTCATACAGGACCGGAGGACCCATACACGTCAGAGTCTTGACCGAAACCAAACCAAAGCAGCTGCCACTCGGTGAACCCCTCTCTCTCTCTCTCTCTCTCTCTCTCATCATTTCAACCCAAGGAAATTTAATAAATGTGATTTTTTAACAGTTAGTAATGATGGAAGGTGAAATTCCGGACATTTGAGGGATTTTCAAAAATCTCCCCGGACGCAGATTTCGTTATCCGATTTCCGGATATGTCCGGGAAAATCCGGACGTATGGCAATCTTACTTTAAGTGCCTTAATAAATTTCATTTCTGGGTATCTCCAGTGGTCATTGATTCTATTCTGGGGTCTTGGTTTTTCTTTTGTTACTACTGCACAATTTTATGCAAAATTCTTTTGGTATCTAGACAGTGTGCAAGTCCACTGGTTTAATATTGATATGGAGACAGGATTACATGAGCCTAACTCAGACCCTGTATACATGCTACTAGGCAATTACACACACACACACACACACACAGGAGGAGCAGGTTTCCACATGGTGCCAATGACCACGACCTTGCTCAATGTTGAGAAGACCCTTCACATTTGTGTTGATGAAGATACTGCTGAAGGAACCAAAGTTCTGAAAGGCTGCCACTTACAATCCACCACAATTTTCTCTGTGCTTCAGTGCCATCTTTCCGGGGGAGAAAGAAAAAAAAATACCTTCATATATTCAGTTTATCAAAATCAGCTTTACCAAAATACATATAAAACAGTACATATCCTAATTTTTACTCTTATTGTGTGTGCATGTATTCACTAATGCAGTGGTTCTCAACTGGATGTCGAGGGGCAGGGCAGAAACACTCCCGGGGGGTCAAGCACAGGACGGGAAGGGGAAAAAAAATCAAGGAAAACCACGGATTCACTGGCTATTACCACAAAGGAGATACATTACTCCCAGGGAGGTGTGAGCACAGGACGGGAAGGGGGAAAAAATCACAGAAAACCAGATTCACTGGCTATTACACAAAGGAGATACAACCGTTATGCTTAGCCAAGAGCTATCTATCTAAATACCTATCTATCTGATTCTATCTATCTATGGTGGCATAGTTGGGGAGGGGGTTAAGTTGGTGGTGCAGGGAGGAAGGGGCCCCAACTGAACTGAACCAGCTTTTGGAGGGCCCAGCTTGCAAGAGGTTGAGAAATCCTGCATTAATGTAATAACCCAAATGTAGTGGCCCCACATCCCTGTTTGAACAATGGACACAATCCTTGTTTGAGCAATGGATGCACTCACAGCTCAGTCAGTCAAGTAGAGGCTTTCATTTGATTCTCAACACAGCAACTTCCTCCTGAAGCTCAGGTTTACTTGGGTTTCCAGAATCTAGATCAATGCTCAGCATTTCAACGTACATAGTGTTCAGGGCGTGCTGCGGTTTGGGGCAATACAAGGAGGAACGCCCTGGTTTGTGGTGATACACTATAGTCTTGTCAACCAAGTGCTGGACTCATGACTGTCAGCTTTCTAGAGAGAACAGCTAATGAACTAGATGGCCTAACTGCTCACTGTGTGTGTGTGTGTGTGTGTGTGTGTGTGTGTGTGTGTGTGTGTGTGTGTGTGTGTGTGTGTGTGTGTGTGTGTGTGTGTGTGTGTGTGTGTGTGTGTCATTCACCTATAGTTGTCTGCTGATCAGCTTACATACCTACTTAAGTAGGTAAGTTTACTTACTTGTGTACCTACTTGCTGCTAGGTGAACAGACAATACACACTTGGGCTTGCCCATTTGCCTCCCTGCACCCAGTACTCGAACCTGGGCCTTCTTGATTGTGAGCCATGTGTGTGTGTGTGTGTGTGTACCTAGTTGTGATTTACGGGAGGGGAGTAATCTCATAGTATCCCATCTCTAAATCTATCCAGTTTGGTCTTAAAAGCATGGACAGTTAAGGCATTGACAACATCTTCACTGAGTTCATTCCATTTGTTCACACTTCTGTAAGGAAAACTATAGTTCTTGATGTCTCTTCTACAGTTAACTTTCTTCAGCTTCTTACTGTGTCCCCTTGTACTCTGTGCATCTAAAGTTATACAACATTGTTTGTCCACATTTTCCATACCATTTATTAATCTATAGATGTTTATTAAATCCCCTCTCTCTCTCTCCTATTTTCAAGGGTAGGAATTTCCAACATTCTTAATTTCTCTTCATAGGTCGACTTACTCAACTCCAGAACCATCTTAGTGACTGCTCTTTGTACTCTTTCTAATTTTATAATATTCTTCTTTATATGAGACCACACCACTGCCACATATTCCAATCTTGCTCTTATCATGGAAATCAACAACTTTTTATCATTCCTTCATCTAAGTGTCTCCCCAGTAATTTTATCAATGTGTCTGTCTGGTGTCAAATTTTCAGTAACTCTTACTCCCAAATCAATTTCCTCTTTTGATTTCTGTAACTTCACACCATCCATCTCATAATTATATTGTATTCTTTTCTTAATCTTACCAAACTCAATTATTTTACACTTACTTAAATTGAATTCTATTTGCCAAGATTTACTCCATTTTATTTATCTTATTTAAATCATCTTGCAGTACAATACAGTAATTTACAATGTCTACCCTTCTCATCAGCTTAGCATCATCTGCAAATAGGTTCATATAACTGTCATTCACATATATTACAAACATTATCAGACTGACCCCTGTGGGACACCACCAGTTACTTTCAGGCAAGACGAATTCTGGTCTTGTATTACTGTTCTCATCTCTCTATCATCCAGATAATACTCCATCCACTCCAGCAGTCTTCCTCCAATTTTTTCCATAATTTTTTTTTATCTTCCATAGCAATCTCTGGTGTGGTACTTTGTCAATGCTGTGTGTGTGTGTGTGTGTGTGTGTGTGTGTGTGTGTGTGTGTGTGTGTGTGTGTGTGTGTGTGTGTGTGTGTGTGTGTGTGTGTGTGTGTGTGTGTGTGTGTAATCTGAGTTTCTGTACTTTCTTCACATTTAACTATAAACGTAAAGAAAATAAAGATAAATCTGTGAAAGGTTGTATGCATAATCTGTAGTATACATATACAGTACAATCCTGTTAACTGAATCCCAAATATAAATAAATGAATGACAATTGTGACTAGACTTAATATGTAAAACGTGCAAAATCCCAATCATTACATCAATACGTGTACATATATATATACCACAACACATTAATTATTTTCAGCCAGATTTACTAATCAATCTTCTGTTTCTTAGTTTTAATATTAAACTTATGAAAGAATAATAATAAAAAATCATTGCACACACACACACACACACACACACACACACACATATGCATCCACATTTTCATCTAATCATAAAATGGACTTCTCCACATTATTTGGTAACAAGTTTCTACCACACTAATGTAGGTAAAAAAAGCTTAGTTTAGTTTAAAAGTGTTTTCTTATGCTGACTTCACTTCTTTCTTTCCTCTCACGTGCATTTTCTGGTGGCGAGTGAGGCTGCCTTTGGTGGTGAAGAGACGTTGACACTTCTCACACGTGTGTCTCTTTTCTCCTCTATGGAAGAGAGCATGCTGCTTGAGGTATCTTTCCTGGCTGAAGGTTTTCTTACATTCACTACACTTGAAATGGTTTCCTTTAACATGGATCTTCACATGATTGATTAGGCTGCTTCTACTACCTAATGTCATACCACACTTGTCACATTTGTACTGGTTCTTCCCACCATGACTGCCTTTATGTTCATTGAGGTAAGCCTTCTGCCTGAATGTTCTGTTGCACTTGTCACACTTGTACTGCTTCTTCCCAGTGTGGATTTTTTTATGACGGCTGAAGCTACTTTTGTCGCTAAATGTTTTCCCACACTCTTCACACACACAACTCTTGCCTCTAGTGTGAATATTTAAGTGATGAGCGAGGTACCTCTTTTGGGTGAATGCTTTGCTGCACTCATTGCACTTGTATATCTTTTCTAAGGAATGAGTTTTCTGGTGCAGGGCAAGATAGTTTTTGCAAGTGAATGCCTTGCCACACTCCTCACATCTGTGTTGTTTTGTGTCTGTGTGAATGCGCATGTGCACACTGAGAATGCTCTTACTGCTGAAGCCTTTCATGCATTCCCGGCATATGTGATCCCTGGCTTTCTTCTGAGTGTTTACCGGTTTTCTAACTCTTCGGATAAAGTGAATGTTTTTATGTTGGGCAAGACCGGATTTATTATCAAATGTTTTTTTGCAATCATTACATTCAAAATATTTCTTCACAGTGGAATCATTTGCATGTTTCTCATTAATGCTATCTGCAATATATGGTTTCTCATTTGAAGTACACTCATGATTTGTATGTTCATCAAGCTCCTCCTTACTAAGGAAGAGTTTTTCACAATTCTCACAGTAAAAGACATTTGCTCCAACATGAAAGAGTGAGTGCTGCAAAAACCTGCTTCGACTCTTCAGTACTTCCCCACACTCCTCACACTTGAATACTTTTGTTTGTTCCATTGTCATCAACACACTGTTCAATACACCATGGCCTCCCTTACTGCTTCACACACAAAACTCTTCAAATTCTTCAGAGTTTTACAAAATGTCAAACTTATATACTGTCCATGTGCTTCTCCCCAGCTGTGTTGCCAGGAACTACACAGATGATACTTTCACAAACTTCAATAGCAGTGCTGTGCAGAAAAATTTTCCTGCTGAAGGAATGGCAACCTGCCCAACTCCCAGACTAGTAACTTCTGCCTGTCTTCAACTTTGCTGTTGAATAAAAAAAACAATATTAATACAACACATGCCAGTATTGGCAAATCAGCCTTCCTCATTTTCTTTCAGAGGGCAAATTAAAATTATTACTATAAAAATTACTATAAAATTCTTTTCTAGTATTTAGAGAACAGTACACAAGGAGAATTTGGATCCTGGGCTGGCTGGACATTATTGAAACATGAAAAGAATTTACTTTTATTTAAGTGGCAAGAGACATCATGTGTGTGGTAATGTGTTGGATAACACACACACAGGTGTTGCCAAACATTACAAGCAGCACACTAATATGGATTGCTTAGCAAAATCCAAATTTCCCATAGACTTTTATGTAGCAATGTTACTTCACAAGACATATATAGACCCAAACTGTATTTTTTGTAACAAGGTCAGGACTTGGGTTAGAAGTGGTAGAGACAATACCTATGAAGGTGCTCAGATCACAAGTCACAAAGTTCATGTTCACTCTAGATCCTTCTGAGAAAATTCAGAATTGCCTCTTTCAAAACTTCAACTAACTTCCTTTTGGGGCCACAACATACAAAATAAAACTTGTGAAGAATTCACTGGTTTGCAGAATAGCACAGTGATACAATGGTATCAGTACTTTACAGATGTTTGCTTTCATCATCTTGTACAAAATCACATTATGAGTGGAGGCCTGAATATAATTGTTGAATTTGGCAAATCTCTAATTGCAAAGAGAAAGTACAAGAGGATCATCCTGTTCCTGAAAGATGGATTTTTGGAGAAGTCCATCCTACTGCTTAGTAAGGCTTCCTCATGTTTGTACCAGATAGAGAAGCAATTACGCTTCCCATTATTTAGCAACACGTTCGTCCAGGATCCATGATCCATGCTGGTGGCTGGATATCTTATAATGGCATTGCTGGAATGGATGTACTGTACAGCCAGCATAAATACAGTACACTGTCAACCATTCAGTCAATTTTATTGACCCTGTTGCAGGTGCATGTATAAATCATGTTGAAAATTAATGGAGAAAAGCCGAACTGAAGTTTAAAGTAATGTGTGGCATACAAGGAGATTTTGTTGATAAGTATTTGGATGAATTTTAGTGCACGGGGAAGATCTGGAAAGACGAATATTTTACTCCACATTAGTCTGTGGCATTCAACTCCATAATTATGCCACACACGATGCCCACCTCACGACGAAAAAGTGATCGTATCTCTTGCCTGGAGAGAGAGAGAGAGAGAGAGAGAGAGAGAGAGAGAGAGAGAGAGAGAGAGAGAGAGAGAGAGAGAGAGAGAGAGAGAGAGAGAGAGAGAATGGAACTGCATAACTAGCAACTCATACCGTTAGGCCGCGGGCCTGCATTAGCTGGTAGCCTCGACCGTCCTGGGAGACGATTATCTTCGCTCTCCCAACGTGGTAACACAGAAAGAGAAATATATAATTGGCAACTCATACCGGTAGGCCGCGGGCCCAGCCTGCCCGGGACCCAAATTCTCCACGAGTGCCGAAAACAAAAAGATTCAGGCAATAGTACCCAAGGCATGAATGCTGAGACACACCTGAGGACTGATCTATGCCTCTTGGTTGGCCCTTCTTGCCCCCCTTGGCTGGGGGACCCATACACAGGAGAGGGAGGAAAGACAGTATTGCTCACTGCAAAGCACAATAAACATAGAAATAACTATGAGTGACGTGCCAGTTCGTTACTTACATACGTAAATACGTACCTGGTAGAGCTGTTGGCCCTGGGGCGTCACTGAGAGTTGGTATCACAGATGGTACCATGACAGCCGTGTTGACGCCGACTGAGTATAAACAAACCCTGGCGAACAAGAGACAAACGTTATCCGTAATCTTCTTTGCCTTTTATTGTTACGGTCATCTTTTATTAACACTGAGGTCACTGAGATAATATTGAAATTAACATTAGTGTTTCCACCCGAGGATTAGGTTAGGTCTGGATGGAAGGGAGAAAGAAAGAAAGAAAGAAAGATAGAAATAAAGAAAAACAAGCAAATATAATTTACTCACAGAAGTACTCGTATATTGAAACAACAACAATAACAACGACAATAACAACAATGACAACAAGGCACACACACACACACACACACACACATACACACTGCATCACCACAAGTGCTATGAATGATAGGGCAACACACACACACACACCCACACACACACACACACACACACTATCACATTATATAATGAAAGACAGGGCAACACACACACCGACACACACACACTATCATTATATATATATATATATATATATATATATATATATATATATATATATATATATATATATATATATATATATATATATATATATATATATATATATATATAATGAAAGATAGGGCAACACACACACACACACACACACACACACACACACACACACACACACACACACAATGCATCATTATCGATACAATAAAAGACCGATACAATAAAAGACTAATGCCCCTATAATTTTTAGTGTCTTTCCGATCCCCGCTCTTAAAAATGGTAAAAAACTTTGCGTGATTCCAACTTGTAGGGTACTGGGCAGTAGTAAATATTGTGTTAAAAAGTGAAGTGACAAACATTATCCACTGGGCTGGAAGCAACTTAAAATTCCCAGGAGCTATGCCGTCAGGACCACAAGCCTTATTTGCATTAATCTTAGCAATCTGAGCCGTGACCTCAGCGGGAGAAAGCGGGTCATCCAACACCGGTATCATTACTTGAGCGTCACGGCACTCATCTGCCAGGTCGGGTGTGGGAACATTCATTAAATTGTTATAATAAAATTTTAATTCCTCATCAGAAGGCTTAATATCTGCCTGAACACTATCATGTAGGTTTCCTCTCCAATTGATGGCCTGCCACACCCGCCTATCGTCCCGGTCTTCTAATAGTCGTTCCCAGCGAGTGAGCATACTGCCGCCACCTCGCACCCTCTCACCGCGACAGCAGCTTGACTTGGCACAGTCGTACATTGTGTTGGCTAAGCTTTCAGCACATTCATTGATGTCAGTCATGTCATGAAACCTTAATATATCAAGATTGTGCACATTATCTGTGAATAAATTTCTGTCAATACAAGTAAATCCTACAGGTCTGCGCATCCTGGAATCATGCTCTAAGGATTGGAACCAGGCGTGCGCACCAAGGTGACACGCGCGGCGGTAAACATTGTCCAGACTAATTACAGGAACATTTACTTCAATACTAATGGGAGCATGATCCGAGGGTAAACAGTTTTCTTGATGCCCACAAAAGGATTCTATAATATTTACCACATCATGTGACACCAAACATACATCTAATTCTGACATCCAATTTCTCCTTCTATGGTATGTCATATTACCCTTATAGTGGTGAGCAGGGGTCAGCAGGTTGTTCAATACTAGTAACCTGTCATCCACACACAACGTAGATAACACAAATGCATTTTCATTTGGAGTTGTTATATTATTAGAAATAGTAGGATATTCATACATGTGATCGTTAGGAATGTTACTAAGTGCTGGTAACTCACGGACATATTCTCCAAATCTAGCATTCATGTTGCCCATGATAATGCAGTTGTCGTCAGTCTGGAGTTTTTCTTGGATAGCTGAAAATGCATGGTGGGTGAAATATTCAGAGTCGCGGGGTGCAATATAGCAAAAACCAAATGTGACACTTGGATCTTAGTTTTAACCACACTTGATCATCTGTGTTGCAATCTACATTACTAATATATCGAGTTAGATAATTCTTAATCAGCACTATGGTGCCACCTCGGTAAGCTACAGCACTATTAGTACATCTGAAGGTTACATAGCCGGGGAAAGACACACTCATTTCAGTTTTGATTTCACTCAAGCTCACAATATCGTATTGTAATAATAAAATTTGCACCTCTGGTTTTTCCAGCTTAGTTCGAACAGCATTAATACTCCACGACAATACCTTAATAGATTTCACAGGAGGATGTCGTGGTCTTCCTAAAAACCCATCAAACTTAATCTGTCAATCACTTGTCCGTCCTTATATAGCTGCGCCGTTCTTTATAGTCCATATAGATATTACAACCGACGTTTTCAGGTCTTTCTTTCTCTCTTTTTTCAACATCCTTTAGCCGCTTCCATTCTTCTCTTACCGCTGGGTGTGTATCCTTCTTAATGAAGATCCTTTTATACGCATCGCCGGCATCCTTCAAGCGCTTGGCACGCTCCAGCACAGAATCGCGGTCATTCCTTGACGCCACGGTGATTAGTATGGGGCGGCGTCGACCACCCTCCCGACCCAGGCGTCTTGATGATATTATGGCAGTGGACGATCCTATAGCTGTCCACACTTTCTCGATCTTGGTCTCGTCTGTCGTAGCACCATCCATACTCTCGCTTCCGTCAGGCACACCAAGCAGCACCAGGTTACACTCCCTCTCCTTTCGGTCCAGGGTCTCCAGATACCTCTGTTGCTTTGCTATGATCTCCTGTTGCTTGTTCATCTGATCCTGAAGGTCTTGTATCTTCTTGTTAATGATGCTGTTAGGAGATGTCAACACCTTCTTCAGCTCCGATACTTCTTCAATCAATGACTTTAACTGCTCCTGTACTGCAAAATGTCCATCATCGGCGGGTTCTGCAGCGTTCATTATACTTTGAATCAACTCCTCCTTTCGGATTGTATTCAGCTGGTGTTGTGACATTTTACGTAAATCAGTCAGGAGTCGTGTAGCCATAGCGCACAGCGTTGTCTCACTAAACCAGCAATCACCCACCAGATAGAGTCAAGGTAGCCAGGGCCAGGGTGTTTCCATGCGCAATAAATTAATCAAACAACAACAACTCTCTCTCTCTCTCTATCTCTCTCTCTTAAACCAAAATGCTTCAAGATAGCGAGTCGGAGCAGCTTCATCACAAGTATAACGCAGCTGCTTCAAGGCTCGCGTCACTCCCGAGCCCTCAGTCGTTGTGTAGCGGTGGAAGACGAGGGTACGTAAGTTTATGTTTCAGTTGACGTCTTCGCGTGTGCCTGTTATGTGAGGTTAATGCATGTGTGAGCGTCGTGGCAGATAGGTTATCGTAGCGGTTTGAGTGTATTGGCCCATATTCGCAAACTTTTCGATTCCCTATCTAGATTACGTCTCTCTGGCTCCAGCGATAGTTAATGGTCGTTTTGTTTTGTTTTTATTTATTTTTTTTTTTTATTAGTGATGGTTAACAAGGATTCCATATCGCCGACTGAAAAAAACTAACAGTGAGGGCTCGATTTAGCCTCTGGTCTATGGATACATTCATGGCGAGAGAACAAAGTTATTAGAACACGGGAATGTAATGGATTCGTTTTTCATGATAAGGATAGCACATCAACTGAGAGAGAGAGAGAGAGAGAGAGAGAGAGAGAGAGAGAGAGAGAGAGAGAGAGAGGCCAATTATTCGACTTGCCTATCTTTTGTCTTTGAAAATAGTTCTGGTGAAAGAGCAAAGCGATGTAAGAACGCAAGCATAGTGGGTTGGATGGCTTGTGAACGAAAGGACGCGCTTTGTATCCAACACGTGGCGTCTGAATCTCAACGCCTTGTCTCATGAAAGGATTCGAGTTTTTGTCTCATTTTTGCAGTGGTCCTTGCCTCTCAGGACTGTTCCTTGTGGGCGGGCATGATGCGGAGGGTGTGGGCGTGGTGGCTGGTGGTAGCGCTGGTGGTGGTGGTGCGGGTGGCTGCTGGTGCGGGTACGGAGACTCCCTTGGTGACAACGATGGCTTCAAAACAGGACGATGAGCCGCTGCCGCCCCTGCCCTCCCTCGCTGATCTGGTGAGTCCTTGCTTTGGGCCTCCTTGTGCTGTGCAGTGGTGCTGTGGTTATTTAATTATTTAGTGGGTTATTTTTATCTTTATTTCTATATTTGCTGTCTTTTTTTTTAGTGAAATGTGATGGTCCTTAATTTACGTATATAGTATGTGTATTTTTTTTATTTATTCATTTTAGTTTGTTTTATTTATTTTTGCTGAATTTTGTAAAGTCACGCTCGTCTCGCTCTGGCAGACGAGACAGCCTGGTCATTGCTTTCTTTGATTAATTACTCTATTCAATTAATTCCTTGTACGTTTTTCCTTATTTTGATTATTTTATTTATTTATTTATAATTTTTTTTGGGGGGAGTAGTTAATTGGTTTGTATTCTTCTGGTAAGTAAAAATCCTATATTTCATTATACAAGTTATTACGGTTGCAATTTTTTTTTTTTTTTAATATCTCAAGCTTAATATACGTATCCTATCTGCCGCGTACAGTATGTACTACTTTTACTATTGGTACTACTATAATTTTTACTACTACAACTAATACTACTGCTACTACACCTATTACTACTACTACTACTACTACTACTAATAATAATAATAATAATACTGATAATTGCGACAGTAATAACGTACTCAATTATTGCCTTACTTAGAACAGCTTCACACGACTGCCCTAACCATATCCACTGCAAAAATAGGCTGGATGGCTCACCTTCAGATCAAGTTTCCCATTTCCGCAACGTTCACCTCTTTCCTGAACCCTCGCCTTGGTGCCGTGTTGCGCGGTGTGAGCGAATCCTTCCCACAGATGAGCAACGCCGAAGAGAGACCCTTGGACACCATCGCAGACCTCTACTCCTACACCAAAGAGATCCGCAACGCAGCGCAAACTCTCATCGCCAAGGCCTTTGCGGCGCGGCTTCGCAGGCGTCGGCGAGGTGAGTCACTCCCAAACGCTTAGCTGTCTCCTTAGGACTGTGAATTCTTCAAAGGCCACAAAGATCATTAGCCGGGTTCTCAAGGCTATTTCTCCAATTAATAATGTGGTTATCTTGTTAATCTGTCACTAGAAATGAAGAAAAAAGTTCTTAAAAATCTGTGTAACCTCAGGGTCTTTTGAAAGTAGTGGTGTGGCTTAGAAGTGGTTCAGAATACGGTCCACTAGTGGCGAGGGAGCGCTTTCTTATTGCCATGTCAATCTAATCTCGGCCACTTAAAGCCTTACACTGCTGGATTCTCTCTCTCTCTCTCTCTCTCTCTCTCTCTCTCTCTCAGATCTGAACATCCTGTCGGTCAACGTGAGCGGCGCGGAGCCTTACCCCCTGCCCTTCAGCATCCAGGCCATGCAGGTGACGGCCTTCTACGCCCTGCACACGCCTGAAGTAACCTACCTCATCCTGGGGACGTACAGGTGGGTCTCATTTCGGTCAGTCTTGGAAAGTTGAGGATCAGCTATGTCCTCCTCATCCTATTTATCATAACGTTGCTCTGAATCTCATTATCTGAACGTTCCGGGGAGACAGCGGCTGGCGGAGGTGCAGTAAAAGGTTGAAACGCAGAATGTAGTAAGGTGGACACGTGACCTTACTTCTATCACTTACTTAATTTCTTCCTTCTTATTAATCATCTTATCCTCTTCCTGATTATCTAACATTCTCCGTTGGGTGGTTCTCCTCCGTGCAGCAACCAGAGACAGCTGCTGGTGGAGCTGCGCGGCCTGGTGGTGCGAGAGATTGGCATTCAGCTCGAGCCCTCATACTCTCCCGTCACTCAGATAACCGTGAGTGTCTGACGCCGCATGCCCATACACCTCGGCGTCTTATTGTGCTTGCTTCTACTCGTAACGTTAGTAACTTGGGTTTCCTAGGGTGCTTGCGTGATTCTAGTGATAATTTAACAGGTTCTTCACTATCAATGGGAGAAAACTGTTTGAAAATTACTAATAATTTTTGTAGTCTTTTAAAATCGTCCTTGTGAGAAAATAAAGCGTTTCAAGATAAGAGCGATGGGATGGGATGGGATGGTTAGAGAAATAGTGGAGTGTGGTGGAGGATTGGGTGAACATTGATGTAGTAATTGGCGAGGTTTTAGTATGCCAGGGAGGGAATGGGCTGCTTTGCTTCACGAGTGGCAAGAAATATCCTTAACAACTGATAGCGCCGTGTATCGAAACCACTTTTATAGATGGTCGTTGTTCCTTTCCCATCTTTCTTGCGCCATGTGACCGCGATGTTGCGGTGCCTTAACACAAGTCGGTCAATCAATTCCCATCATCCTTGCTTCTATCCACCCATGAATCCACCACTGCATTTCCTCCTCAGGCCGTGGTGCACCAAGGGATGCTGTGGGTAGTCTTCGGCTTCCCCCACTCTGTCCAAGTTCGCTGCATAAACCAAGGCGATCTGGAGGTGCAAGAAGCGCCGACCCTGATGGTGCATGAGCTGGGTGCCCTACACTTCATCTGTGCAGAAGACAAGCTGTACCTGGTGATCGGAGAGAAGCAGCAGGATTCCACGTGAGTACTCTGGAGGGCGAGGAGTTTGAGGAGTGCAAGCAGGAAGGGCAAGTTACCATTGAGCATAAGAGTAGAGACGAGGAGTATATGGGGAGAAGGATGCTGGAGATGGATCTACCCGGCAGGAGAGAGGATGGGAGATCTGAGAGAAGGCTTATGGGTGTAGTGAAAAAAAAAAAAATTGTAATGGATGTGACTGAGGATACAGGTCGACCGCGTTGGGGAAGGTTGATCCGCTGTTGCGACTTGTAACGGGAGTCGATGAATGAATGGATCGATGGGAGTCAGTGGTTGGATGTGTGGGTGAGTAAGTGGATTGGGAGGTGGTGAGTGGTTGAGTGGATGGGAGGATGGTTGAATAGGTAGATGGATCACTTAAACATTACCATCAGGGTTTGTATCTCCAATTATGCCTCTTTCCTCGACCTCCATTAACATAGTGTAATGGAGTCCTTCCTCTCAACCATTCCAGGATATACAGGCTGGAAAGGAGGAAACTGTTTGACCAGATGGAGGACGTGGAGCTGAGGACCAAGGGCGTCACGGCCATCACGGGGTTCTACGACGACGACCACCACATCTACTACATCGTGTTCGGGATGACTGTTCAGGTGAGGGGTGTTCGGGATGACTGTTTAGGTGAGGGGCGCACGGGAGGGAAGGGGACATGGCGTGATGGGGATAACATAGGCATGATACTTAGAACGATATACGATAGTGTGTTCGGATAGGATTTGGCGTATATGACAGAACAGGACATGGTAGTGAGAACAGAATAGGACATGTGTATAGGAAAGGAGGTATAAGGACAAGGATTTGGTATTGTGAGGACACGTAATAGGATATGGTATCTGGGACGTCGTATTTCAGAGACAGAATAGGGGATAGTGTATAGGAGAAAGAATAGGACACCACACCGAGTACATAATAGGAAATGATCGGGCACAATAAAAAAAAAAAGTGAGAAAAAGTAGAATAAAATGAATAAGAAAAAAAAAATGAATAAAAGGTTACCCATGATGTGGTGCGTAGCCTGCATAACCAGTGTGGTGAGTGAAGCTGTGGGTGATTCTGCAGGGCGGGTCGCAGAAGGAGTCCCATGAGAGGCTGCAGGTGTACCAGCTCAACGTGAAGGCGGAACCATGGGCGGTGGCGGTGCGGCTGCTTCAGGAGGTGCACGGCCTACAAGTCCAAGCCGCCCTGCAGTTCCGCGACCTTCAGGACAACAACCTGTACCTGGCAGTCCTCATCGCTGGTGCCCAGCCACGCATCTACTGGTGGAACTGTGAGTACTGGTGGGGCGTGGTGGCGAAGTGACTGGTAGTAAGCATACGAACATATGAGGAAATAAGGGAAGTTGTAACAAGTCATCAGTCCTACACGTGGCAGTTCTTGTATTTAAACATACCAACTTGTTTCCACTTATCCCAATCCATAAGTTTTGTCTAATCTTTTTAATACTAACAACCTCATCATGGAATCTCTTTATTCATCTACCACTCAGTTTGAGAGCCAATTTCTTCTCTTATTCACATGTGACCAAGCTTGAACCCATTATTTCTTGTCCTATGTTAACAATATTACTGACTCTGAGGATTTAGTGTTACTGGTGTTCGGTATGGTAGTGGAACACCTGTTTGTGATTAAGGTATCACTGTGCACTTGAACGATGCTTGCTGCTGCAGGGGACCAGCTGCAGGAGTGGCAGACCCTTGAATCTCCGCCAGTAGACGCCAGTACCTCTTTGGCCGTGGTGTCCCTCTCGAACCTGGAGAATGTCCTCTGCCTCGCTCACCAGGTAGGGTGGCTGGCGGCGGCAGGGGCTTAGGGGAAGATTGTAAAGTCGTCAGGTCTTTCTAGTTATCAAATTTTGATGATTTGTTTGTAAGTTCTTGTATCTCAAATATCCAATACTGATTTAAGATGTCAATGTGACTTGTTTTTTTTCTTTTTCTCCACCTGAACTGAAAAAATCCAATTTCTGTATATTAAATCATCAACATTCTTAACAGAAAATTATTTACTGTTATTAAGTTTTACATGGATAAAGTTGTTTCCCCTTTCGTGTCCTCAGAGCAGCCTCATCTACCACAGCACCAGCAAGTGAGACTACATGTATAAACCAACACCGTTCTTGGATGGAAATTTGCTTTCTGTTCTTAACCAAAACTTTATATTATTCTCCCCTTCCACGTTCTCAGAGCAATCTTATCTACTACATCCCGGTAATTGTGATCATGTACAGTAAAAACCAACGCCATTCTTCGCTGGAAATTTGCTTGTCGCTCCTAACCTTAACACAACGTCACCTCGCCTTCCTCCTCACCTTCTACCAGACCCCAGTGATTGGACTACATATACCATTCTTGGGTACAAATTCGCTTCATCTTTCTAACCTTAACGTAACCTCATCCCCTTTTCGTATCTTCAGAACATCCTCATATTCTACACCGATGACCTGACGGGCCACTACGTTGTCAACTTGGTGGAAAGAACCTCGTGTGACTCCCTGTCCAGCCTGCAGACATTCAGGGTGGGGCAGGACCACTTCATCGTCTATCTGTGCTTGGATGGCGCCACGGGAACCAGCACACTGCAGGGGCGGCGCCTCGTGTTGTCTGAGAGGAAGCTTGGTGAGTGGGCCGTTGGGAAACTGATGGGGATGTACTGGGGAGGGTGGCGAGTGAACGGGGAATGGAAGAGAGGAGTGAGTGGCGTAAGATGGTACAGAGAAATATATAGATAGATAGAGAAAGAGAAAGAGAGAAAGACAGCCAAATAAAGGGAAAGAGAGAATGACAGCCAGAGACTATGCAGATATGACTAGAAGAATGGAAGAATAACTAACTGTGATGGCTGAAAAAGGCCTATCCATTTCCCATTCTCCCTCTCCCTCTCCCTCTCCCTCCCTCTCTCTCTGACACAGATCTTGTAATTTTCCCAACAGTAAAGTCAGTGACGCGCGCTGACGAGCTGCTGGCGTGCCTGGAGGACCTGGGCACTGCTGTCGAGGCACGGAGACACGACATCGCGCACCTCAAGAACGACCTCGCCACGCGGCCCATCATGACAGTTGACGGAACGCAGGTGTGTGGCGGGTGAGGGGCTGAGTGGGTGTGACTGTGAGTGTGTGGGTGAACTGTGGGTGTGTGACAGCGTGAAGTGGACACGGGTTGACCTTTACCTATTAGTCTCACTACACAGCATTATCAGTTTGTTTTTCCCACGCAGCACTGCTTTTCCTCCAATAAATGTCCCTTTTCCCTTCCCCCAGGTGTGGCAGGGTCCCATCACCTTTGCTCAGGGAGTAACCGTAACTGGCACCACCACCTTCACTCAACCGCTCGTCATCCAGGTGCCCCACGGGGATGTGGCGGTCCTCGGCTCTTCCTCCTCCGTGAAATCACAAATCGATGCACTCGGGGTGAGGCTGCAGAGAGAACTGGGCTGAAATGGTTTTGTGAGCTTGGGGGGTAGGGAGAGTTGTTGGATGACGGTCTTGTGAGGTGGATGATGTGTATTTGTATGGGGTGATTGTAGTATGGTGCGGGTGATGTGTATTTGTTTGGCTGACTACAGTTGTCATGAGAGCACAGACAAGGTTGATCAAACTTCGGCAATTATTTGAGATTACCAGTTAATGTGCCTGACTCGCATTTACCGTGCAAGACCTGCCATGGGTTCAGTCTCCGGCGACAAACTATCATGACCAAATCAATCTCGCTTTACATTTCCCAGTGGTCCTAAGAGAGCGTGACACAGACGTTAGTGTGAGTGTTGGTGAATCATGTAGTGCTTCTTACCGTGGTGTCCCTCCAGGCTGCTGTCAAGGACGTAGTGGACAGTTCCAACAGGGTCTTGTACTTCTCCGAGGACCAGAGCTTCCCTGGTCCCGTGGTGGCTAGCGCCATGCAGGTTGACACGGCCCACCTCGGCACCTTCAGGATAGGCAAGGTGAGGTGTCGGCCACTGCAGGGAGGAAGGAAAGGTAGAGGCTTGTCTTGAGTTACACTGTACTTGTCTCTACTTCTTTCTTCTCCTTTCGCCGTGAGTGAGGGATTGGCGCCACGCACGAGTCTCCTCCAGTTGTTTCTGTCCCTTGTATCTTCCTCTGTGACTCCCAACCTTTGCAGCTCTACCATTATTCCATTCCTCCATGTCACTGTCTTACCCTCGATTTTACCTGAACTGGTTTTCTCCTGGCTCTTTTAATGGGTTTAATCTCTTCCCTCCATCAACATGTCCTTTACACACTTCCACAACTCTCCACATACTTCTCCCTATCTACTTCCCTCTTCTTCTGCAACCCTCCCTTGTATCCCCTCTGTCCTCTCCTGTTCCTCGTGCCTCTACACCACCACCACCACCACCACCCGCCTCTCTCCCCGGCACAGCTCAACGATCTAGACATGACGGAGGTGGGGCGAAAGGTACTCATGATGGGGGTGGACCAGCAGATCAACGCCAGCCTCGCCATAGACACACTCACCGCTCGCAACGTTACCACCCGTCCCGCCAGCGCCACCATCAACGGGGTGCTGACGGCAGGTGGGTGTTGAGGAGGAGGAGGAGGAGGAGGAGGAGGAGGAGGAGAAGGCAGTGTTGTGTGTGTATGTGTGTATGTGCTTTCTCTCTCTCTCTGTCTGTCTCTGTCTCTCTCAGTGGATTAGTGGATGAAAGAGGGATATGTAAATAGGTGGGTGGATGGGGGTAAATAAATAGATGGGTTGACTGCCTGATTTGTGGATGGGTGAATTGTTGTGTGGATGGATAGGTGGATGGGTGAGGGTGAGTGAGAGGGATGATGGGATAGATGAAGGATGGATGAACTGGTTATAGGTAGGTGGCTGGATGAGAGCGTGAATGGTTGTGTGGATAGGTGAGTGGGTAGGTGGATGTGTTGGTGGGTGGAGAGATGGTAAGTAGGTGAATGAGTGGATGGATCGATGGTTGTCTGTGGTTGGATGGATAGGTGGGTAAATGGATTTGCCGGGGGGGGGGGGTGATTGAGTGGATGTGGCTGTGTAAGTAGATGGATGGCTTGGTGAACATTATATTAGTGTGTGCGGATCCACATGCTGCCTTCACAAAGCCTGTAGTCCAGATGTCTGAGTCTAGAGACATATTTTTATTTTGAGGACCAATTTGTTTGAGTACCAAGTGTCTCGAGCACCAAACGTCCTGAGGCCTATTTGTCCTCGAGCCGATCTGTCTTGAGGATCACCTGACCTGACCCCTGTATGACCTGCGTACCATCCACCCCAGTACAAAATACTTAGCTGTCTCTCCTTACCCTTCAATACTTCATCTCTCTCTCTCTCCGCAGATTTTATGCGGCAGAGTGTCCGGCATCAGGTGGTGACAGGCCAGCACAAATACAAGGACCTGAGTGTTAGTGGCAGCATCTTGCCTCACCCCGCCGCTGCCCAGAATTTCACCATCAATGGCATCCCCATCTCCTCCATGGTGAAGAAAGGCTCCTCCGTCACCTTCCGCGGCCCCAAAACAATCAAGAACCTGTTGGTGGTGGGCGGGGTCAACGCACGCCTCGTCAATGGGGTGAGTATCGTGGAGGCGGGGAGTATAGCTAGAAAGGATGCAGGAGAGGTAAGTTCTGAGGGAGTAAGAGAATGTGGGAGTTTAGCCAGGGTCGGTATGACGATGGAGAGGTCAGCTCTGAATATAATGAAGAAGGGATTTACTCTTGCCAGGGTCGGTGTGCGGCAGGAGAGGTAAGTCCTCAGTATCATGAGGGCGTAATGGTTTAGCCAGGATCTTTGTGAAACAGGATGGGTCTGTTCCCAGTATGTAGTGATAGGTGAGGGTATGTAGTGATAGGTGAGGAGGAGATTAGTAATATGACTCTTATTTGAGATATGTAAATTAATTAATAGACTTAAATACTGGGAAACATTCGTATCGTATTCATGGTGTTTAAAGATTGTACCTAAGATGAATGATACGTACTTTAATGAAGTTTTAGAAGAGAATAACAACAGTCAAATCAAATTGCGATTCTTTTCCTTCTCTATCGTCACCACTGCCACCACTATCTTCACTACTCTTATCACCTTCATTCCTCTCCTTCCTTACCTCTCTTCATCCCTTCCCTATTCCTGATTTTCTCATGTTACTCTTACCATAATCCGCACCATTTCTCCTCCTTCTCTTCCTCTTCCTCCTCCAGGCGTCGCTGCGGGCACTGGCGCAGCGGGTGGTGTACACAGACGTGGCGGAGATGCAGACGATTAGCGGCGCCGTCACCTTGAATGCCGTGCACGTGGCTGGCAACGTGGACGTGATGTCACTTAACGGCGTGGACCTGAGGCACCTGGACGCCAACACGGTGAAGACCACGGGGGATTTCGTCCTGCAAGGTGAGGCGCGATATGTTACTTTATCTGTTTATTTCTTTTCCTGTATAATTTTTAACATAGCGATAAATATATATTTTCTTTAAGGTATTTTGATAATAATGCTGGATAAGTCTGTGATCTTCTGTTAGTGTATTTTCAATTGAGGGTGGCACTTCAAGAGTGAGGTTTCAAGACACTTTCCCTCATAACTTTGAAGAATCCTTTTGACTAATCTTTGGTGACTGGCACCTTCAGTGAGTCTTCTTTCAATCCTTGTTCCCCAGGCATTTCCCACAGGTCTAGTGACGTACATGGAACCCTCAGTATATTTTCCTATTTCCTGTACGTTCCTCTCCCACAGGTCCAGTGAGGTACATGAAACCCCTGAGGGTCACTGGAAACATGCGTGTGTCTGTGGTCAACGGGGTGAAGTGGCGGGATCTTCTAGACCGTCAGTCTCCACACAAGCAGGTCCTCTCCAGGTTCACCTTCACCTCGGCCTTTGTCTCACACGCTTTAGTTAGTGACGACATCAATGGCCTCAACCTGAGTGAAGATGTGGTGCTTGTCGACGCCACGCAGACCATCCAAGGTGAGTCTTGGTCTGCAAGGTGCAGTGTGTGTCTTGGCAATGAGGTACAGTGTTATTTGACAAATAACCAAGTAAAAAATCAACTTAATAACATATTACAGTTACGATACTGTAGTTAACAAAGCCTTTAGAATTTAGATTTTGATTTTGATGTCGGTTTTGAAAATATGAGATTTATAACCACGTAAGAATAAACAATAACTCGTGATACTTAAGATGCTGCAATAAGCCACTAGTGTCACTTCAAGGACGTCTTAAGGTTAAATGCCAATGTTAAATGTAGTCTACTATTAGAACACCACAATGATTAACTTCCACTACACTGGTGTGCTAAGGGTACGCTCGCCTCCCTAGGTCGAGTGAGGTTTGCGAACACCGTGACTGTGACGGGACCCTCTGGCGTGCTTGTGGACGAGGGCGTGACGATCAACAACGTGGACATCTCGCGGCTCCTGGACAATGTGGCTAACATCGGGGTGCTGGTGGTGCCCGAGCCTGTCACCTTCAACCAGCCCCTCACGGTAGGCGCAGGGATGGCCCGGCAGGGTGTGTTTGAAGCGTGGCATGGTAAGAGTTGTGTGGCTAGCCTGGGTGGAGAGCTTGGGTGTTTGGTGATGAATACAAGTGTGAATTTGTGTTATTAGATTAGGTTCGGCAATAGTGTGTGTGTGTGTGTGTGTGTGTTAGTGGGAAGGATTCATTCACTTAACTTCTAACACCATAGCCTCTCTCCATAGTGTTCCGGGGACATCACCGCCACAAAAATAAACGGTCTGCCACTGGAGGGCATCGAGGAACGATACTGGCGGAAGTCCGTGCCACAGGTGGTGGAGGCACCCGTCACCCTCGCCCGTGCTGAGTTCCTGTGAGTATCAAGTTGGAAATAGGGAGGGAAAGGGCTCAGCAAGAGTGGAGGCCAGACGAAGTTGAGAGGAGAATGAGGGAAAGGATGGTGAAGGAAAGAGATCAAGAGAATAATGAGGGAGAAGATGGAGAAGGAAAGAGGGCAGCAATAGGAGTGGAGGGTCAAGGAGGTTAAGAAAAGATGAGCAAATACATGAATCATTGGAGAAGATTAAGAAGGAGAGACGTGAAAAATGAGAAGTGACGTGATTCATCTTCCTTGTAATCATAACATATCATTTCTTACTTATGGGTCTTGCAATTGAGTATTTTCTATTATAAATTAGCTCTCTACCTCCTATTTCTCTTCACTGGAGGAATTAAAGATATAAAAATCCATGTTCCCAATGTTACACACCAAAGGAGTCTCTAGGAGTGGAAAAAAAAAGAAGTAAAAACCAGGTTGTATTATACTTGACATCCATCTTGTACATGTGTCCTTTCATCAACAGGGAGGAAGTGACGGGCAGTAGCCTGAATGGCCTGCAGATGACAGACTTCCTCACCTACAACACATCCCAGGAGATATCTGGCACCTACGAGTTCACGGTGAGTCTCTTGTGGCCGAGGGTAGAGAAGCTAGTGCCTGTGAGACCACAATTCACTAGTAACATGGATCAACTACCTTGGTTTGTCATCTATTTATATACCCTTCATCACTGAATTATACGAGTATAGTTGCTTGTGGACTACAAGCTTAAAAGAACATGCTATCTTTAATAAACTTAAATTTTGTGCCTGCAAAATCCATCAACACGTTAAGTTTAAGACAGTTTTCATCATGTCAAGTAATTTCTCAACACTTCCCCTCGCTACTCCTGCTGCAGAAGCCAGTGGTGGTGGAGGGAGACCTGTGGCTGGGCGTTGGCTCCACCGTGAATGGCGTGGACCTGGTGGCGCTGAACAGGACGGTGCTCAGCCTGTATGGAGACCAGACCATTGACGGCCCCCTGGTTCGTGAGGCGCCTTCCTTTATGTTATGTGGGGAATGTTGTAGTGTGGTTCTGCTTGAAAATTTATATAATATGAAGAGTGGTAATGTGATCGCGCAGGAAACTTTGTATACTTCACACTGGGAGCGATAGATGGGTATGTTTGAGAGCGTGGCAGTGGTGAGGCATCCTAGGAAGTTAGCTGGTGTCAGACGTTCGGTTATGTGAAGAGTGAAGAATTCAGATGAAAGTAATTGATGCCGGATGATTATAACAACTGAATTGGTGCCAAAGAGCAAAATAATTGTTTTTGCATGTTCATTACCTTAGTAAACCACATACACTGTTGTTGTCACATGAGTCGCACCTCCTATGAGTTTGACGGCGTCTCTCTGCGCAGGTGGGCGGCCGCGTGACTGTTGGTTACCTGGACCTGTCTGGCACACTCAATGGTCTGGACCCGCTCACCGATTTCTTGCGACTGGACCGCACCCTGCAGCACAATAGTGAGGCCCTGCATGCCTTAATGGCGCAGTAGTATAGTAATCATTGCATTTACTAATGGCGCATTAGTGTAGTTGCTTTAAGTTATAAACACGCTATCACAGAAGTTTGCCATGCTGCAAAGATCTATGGGGAACATTTGCCGTGTTTCATTATAATCCGGCACTGGAAGGTGTATTTATTAGAAAAATGGTTTTAGGCTTGAGGTAAGAGAGTTGCAACTTACTGAAAATATACTGCAATACATTCCAAATTTGCACTAGAAGCCAGCTCATCAGCACAGCCTCCCTCCCCAGGCCAGCTGACCTTCATCGGCAGGACGGTGGCTACGCAGTTGACCCTGGCGGGGAACCTGACCGTGGCCTCCCTCAACGGCCTACAGGTGGAGGTGGTGGCACGTGAGCTGGTGCTGCGGGACCAGAACGCCACCATCAGGGGCCCCCACGTCCTCCACCTGGCACAGAACTCTACAGGTAATTCTCTCTCTCTCTCTCTCTCTCTCTCTCTCTCTCTCTCTCTCTCTCTCTCTCTCTCTCTGTCTCTGTCTCTGTCTCTCCCTCTCCCTTTCTCTAACATCCACACACGCGCGCTAATACACCACTTAATGTCTTCTCTGTGTAGTGGTTCACCTCTGAGTACCTTTTCAACTCTATACAATTGAATGACTCCCTTTTGCAGTGGTTCACCTCAATGTGAGCGGCACGCTGGACGGGGTGGACCTCAACAATTTGCTGTCTCGCGCACTGCTCAAGACCTCCCCGCCAGGCACCTTCCAGGAGATGACGGGCCACCTGCACGTCACCGGCGCCGTCAACTTCGCCCACTCCCTCGCCGTGCACACTGTCAACGGCAAGCACTTCACCAGCTACCTGCGCAATGTGAGTGTTAGGGGAAAAGGAGGATGTGTTGTTAGTTGTTAATTTAGCTTTGTTTATTTATTTGTTTATTTGTTTATTTTTTTATCATTTACTATATTCTCTCTTTTTTTTCTCTTTTCTCTTCTATTTTCGCTCTTCTCTCTTCTAAGGTGGTTCCGAGGGACTACACAGGCGTCATCAGGGGCACCAAGACCTTTCTGGGCCCTGTGTCTGTGCAGGGTAACCTGGACGCCGCCTCCATCAACGGGCGTGACTTGAGGGAGTTTGCCAGTAACGTGTTTACGAAGACCGGCGACCAGACCATCCGGGCACACTACACCTTTGCCTCCGCTACGATTGGTTAGTTGCTGGAAGTGTTGGGTCTTAATTTTTCTTTACTTTCTGTTTTTCCCTCTCCTTTTTTTTTCTTGAGTTTTCTTTTTTCCTACTTTTGTCCCTTTTTTCCTCTTGTTTCTTCTCCCTCTGTTTTTTTTTTTTTGTCTTGAATTTTGTTTTTCTTCATTTCTATTCGTATTTCTCTTGTTTCTTTTTCCTTTCTTTCTCTCTCTCTCTCTCTCTCTCTCTCTCTCTCTCTCTCTCTCTCTCTCTCTCTCTCTCTCTCTCTCTCTCTCTCTCTCTCTCTCTCTCTCTCTCTCTCCTTATTTCCTTCTTGAATTTGTTCTTTTTTCTTCGTTTCTCTTGTTTCTTTGCCGTCTTGTTATTCTCCCTCTGCAGTTTTCCTTTTTTTAATTTTATTTCTCCTCCTTTATATTTTTCTCGTTTTTTCCTTATTGTTTTTATCTTCTCTTTATTTGCATACTCTTTTCTTTCCCTCTTGAGTCTCCACCTTCTCTTTTTTCCCCTTTTTTCCCTTCTCCCTTACCTTTCTTATTTCTTTACGCTTTTTTTTTATACATATTTTGTTTTATCCTTCATTTCCTTTTATCCACTTACTTTTGTTCTTGTATACTTTTCCTTTTCTCTCTCAAGGACCATTTTTTCAAACGCCACAAAGATCATACGGAATCCTTGTCACGCTGTCTATGGAATCATGAAAAGCCCCAGTGACTTCCACCTCCTCCCCTTCTACACTTCGACACTTTATTCTCTCATAAGGATTTACAAATGCCACAAGTACAGAATCCTTGTTAAGACCCTGAAAAAAAAAATAATAAAAATAGATAAATAACCTCCGAGATCCTGAAAAAAATATAAATAAATAAATAACCTCCACAAAAACCCATTGAAAGTTGAGATTAAACGCTAATACAATCAAAAACTAAGCTAAAACCGACGCTTTCCCCGCAGACCATCTGACGACGCCCACTATCAACAACATCACCATGAGCCAAGTGTTGCTGGTGGACAAGCCCGGGTATCTGACAGGCACCACCACCTTCCGGGCGCCCCTCACCGTCAAGGGCCACCTCACCTCCGCCTCCACCTCCCTCGCCGGCTGTGACCTGAACCGGGTGAGTAGGATGGAAGGAGGATAAGTAGAATGTGCAATTTTTTCTTTTTTTCTTTTAGTAGTAAAGTTATGATGTCCTTTCTTCGCCTTTTCCCTAGTGAGAGGTTGGCGCTATGCACGAGTCCCCTCCAGCTGTTTCTCACCGTTGCATCTTCCTGTGACTCCCTTCCTATGCAGCTGTACCGCAATTCAGTCCCTCCATATCACTCTCTATCTTCCCCTCGATCTTCTTCCCTCAACTTCTGGTTTTCTCCAAGCTCTCTTAATTGGCTCCTGGTCTTCTGCAGGAGGGTTGTGGCCAAGGGTACAGAGAGGTAAAAGGATGCCCATTGAGGTAAAAAAGAAAAGGTCACTGTTTCAAGTTGTGTGTACAGTGAGAGGTTCTGGGGTAAAGGGATAAGAACCAATATATTTTATTTTTTTTTATCGATCTTTATGGTTATTTTCAAACGCCTCATTGATAATTACTCAGGTTCTTGTGTGTCTTTTATTATCTATGGTGCATAATCCTTGTTAGATATTAATTAGAATCATGAAAATACCCGTGGGTGCTCAGTAGCTTTCACTAGACCATGCTGGAAGTGTGAAATAGAAGAGACCACACCGTAAGAATAAGATTGACATGATGATGATGATAAGGAAGAGGAGGAGGAAATGATGATGATGATGAGAAGGAAGAGGAGAAGGAAGAAGAAATTTAATGCGCCTTCTCTACCTAATCACTCCTCATGGTCCCCCTCTTCCATCCCCCAGCTGACCAACATAAACATGGAGCGTGGCAGTGACGGCAGCCTGCACGTGTATAGCCCGATGACCATCAAGCGTCTCTTCGTTAACGGCAGTGTGAACGCTCCAGCCGGCGTTTGGGTGGGCGACGAGGTGAACTTGGACACCTTCCTGGGCTCTCTTGTTCTGAAGTCTGAAAATCAAGACATACACGGTTAGTGAAGGGAGGGTGACGAAGGCGGAGAGGGAGAGGGAAAGGGAGGGTCATATGGTTAAGTAGGTTGGTAGATAATTAAGTAAAGAAAGAAATGTTAAGAGGGAGAGAATAAAGGACGAGGATTGCAGAGGACGGGGCTTTTAAATTAGCTTAGCCTCTTATGAATTATGATTATATGAACTGTTTAGATATATCTCTCTCTTTCCCTTTCATTTATTCATCTCATGCTCATCTCGGTGTTCTGTCTTACACTCGCCTTTCCTCTGTACTCCAGGTTCTGTGGACTTCCTCTCCCACGTGACCGTGGATGAGGCGTTCGTGGCCACCATCAACAGCGTGAACATCTCCAACATGCTGTCCCAGAGTGTGCTGTGGAACGAAGAGGAGGTGTGTGTGTGTGCGTGTGTGTGTGTTGTGCTGCTGACTCCCTTCCCTGTACCTCTGATGCTGCTGCTACAACAAGAACAACAAAACCCTTACTGCTACTACTGCTATTGCTGATGCTACTACTACTACTACTACCTCTTCTACTACTACTACTACTACAACGTAGTCATTGCTGCTGCTGCTGCTGCTGCTGCTGCTGCTGCTGCTGCTGCTGCTGCTGCTGCTGCTGCTGCTGCTGCTGCTACTACTACTACTACTACTACTACTACTACTACTACTACTACTACTACTACTACTACTACTACTACTACTACTACTACTACTACTACTACTACTACTACTACTACTACTACTACTACTACTACTACTACTACTACTACTACTACTACTACTTTTTTTTTTTTTTTTTTTTTTTTTTTTTAACTACTACTACAACTACCTCCACCCCATGTTTATTGATGTGTCAATTAGGGGCTCCATTACTTGGAGGTCATTAGCCCCAGCTCACTACTACTACTACTACTACTACTACTACTACTACTACTACTACTACTACTACTACTACTACTACTACTACTACTAGTTTCTTTCCTTCTCCATCACTTGGCCAACCTTGAGAGTAATTACCTCCACTGATCATGGCTGAGATGTAGTTCTTGAGAGTGGCTTTGAGTTCTCCACCCTTCCGTTCTCTTCCCCCTACAGATCATCGAGTGTGACCTTGAGTTCCGGCACCCCATCCGAGTGAGGCAGCTGGTGGTGAGGGGCGCATTGGCGGATCCAGCGGGCACGGGGCTCCTATTGGGTGGCGTTAACGTGTCACGGGTGGCGGCGGGGGCGGTGCGGGACCAGGGACAGACCATCGTTATTACTGGAGACAAGACCTTCGCTAATGGGTTCACCGCTCGGAATCTGATTGTTAATGGTGAGTGGCAGTGGTAATGATGGAGGAAGTACGTATTGGTGACTCACGGTCGTTGGGCTATATAGGGGTAGTTAAGGTGATTGTGATAGTGGTGGTTTTGGAATACAATAAAATGTTAGTGTAAAGAATATAATGAAATAAAAAAAAATAAAAAGTAAATAAATTAAGAAAGATAAAAACTAGCGTGGTTGGTGAGATATGTTTAGTTTCTCCTTGCCTCGTGGTCCCAGGCTCGATAGATGGCGTGCCTGTTGCGGACCTGGTGACCCTGAGTGGCAACGGTCCCATGCTGGAGTCTGCCGTCTTCCGTGCGCCCATCACCGTGCGGGGAAACCTGAAGGTGAGTGGCTCGGGGAGACTGTGGGCTGAGGGAGAGGAAGAAATGCTAGTAAGAAGTGGGGGCGTTCCTTCATTGTTGGATGTCATTGGGGAACAGTAACCAACACTATTCATGGTTGGTTTGGAAGAAGCTTTTTTTTCCGGTCCGTGTATCCAGTTCTCAGTCTTAAAGTGAATATTTGTTGGTGGTGGTGATGTAAACATTCTTTCCTGTCTCTATTTAGTTTTGCCAGTCATGTAGCAAGTTTTTCCAGTGTGAGTAAGAGGACGAGAGAACGAGATGTGACATAGCGTAGTGAAGGCACGAGGAGGACACGAGAGAGAGAGAGAGAGAGAGAGAGAGAGAGAGAGAGAGAGAGAGAAAACGTTAATAGGATACACTGATCTGAACATTCCTCGCAGTCTTATTTAACTTTGCCCTGTGATCATATAAGAAGTCTTGTTTCTGATGCGACTAATCGGACGAGAAAACATGAGTGACATAGGTAGAGAAGACAAGCCATAGTGATTGAAAAAAGAACTGTACTATATACTGGCGTGAACATTCCATCCAGTCTCTATTTATTTAACTGATCACGTAACATTTTTTCCCAATATAACTAAAGGGGCGAGGAAATAAAAAGTGACATAGGAGGGAGGCAAGGGGAAGATCCAAGACGTTAGAAAAAAATAAAAACTCAACTATGATATACTGGTGTCGTTCATATCCCTAGCACTGCCCCCCCCCCTCCTTCTGGCAGGTACACGGCCTTGTTGACGGGATGGATCTGGAGGAAGTGTTCTCCAATCGCATAGACCTCAGGAAGCCGCAGGAAGTGTACGGCAGCTGCTCCTTCTACGCCATCAAGGTGCTTGGTGAGTGTGGCTCGTTGGTGGACCGGTGTTACTCCTGCAGCGTCACAGAAGCATTCTCTCGTTTTAAGCTTAAAATGTTTACACTTCATTATTTGTTCATCTGTACTACTACTACTACTCCTCCTCCTCCTCCTCCTCCTCCTCCTCCTCCTCCTCCTCCTCCTCCTCCTCCTCCTCCTCCTCCTTCTCTCAATGTTTAGACGTCTTCATTATTTGATCATCTATATTAATACCACCACCACCATCATCACACCACCACCATCATCATATCTACACCCGCATACCTTCACCACTCATGTCGTCAGCATCAGTCAGACCACCTAACCTACATCACTAGTCGCCCCCTTCAGGAGACTTAGAGGTTGCGGTGATAAACGACGTGGTGCTGGCTGACCTGGTGCTGCGGGAGGGGAGGGCGGTGCAGGTGGTGGAGGGGCCCAAGACCTTCTCCGGGGGCCTGGTGGTGCACGGGGCCATCAACACGACCCTCCTGAACGGCGTGGATGTGGTGGCCATGAACCGCTCCCTCCTGAGACTGGACCAGCCCACCACCATCAACAGCAGAGTGGTGAGGGGCGCGGGGAATGGGGAGGAGGGAGGTAGGATGGGGAAGAGAGGAAGGGAAGGGAAGAGAAGGGAGAGAAGAAAAGAGGGGAGGGGAATTGAAGAGAAGAGGGGAGAAAAGGGGGAATGGGGGTGAAAGGTGGAGTAGAACCAAATGGAAGGGAATGTAAAATCTTGCACATGTTTGTTTATCCTCCACCGCACATGTCTGTTTATGCTCCTCCACGCCACTCCACTGCTCCACTCCCTTCACTCTTGCTTCCTCACACACGTTGAATGAAAATATTATACGTAATTCAATTGTCACTCCGCCCAGCCAGAATTGTGATATTATTTTCTAGAACACAGCTGCGGTCAGTGTTTTGTGCATCCCGTTGTTCGTCGGCAGAGGTTTGCTGGCCTGGTGGTGGCTGAGAAGGCGGTGGGCGGCTCAGTGCAGGGACACGACGCACAGAACCTCTCGAAGCAGTTGGATCAGTTGAAAGCCACCAGCACCGCCCAGTACAACCACCTCCTGGAACTCCATAAAGACATTGACAAGCGCGTGACAGCCAACCTCGCTGCAGCCCAGGGTGAGTCCCGCGGCCCGGGGTGACTGCTGCGGTTGTGATACCAAAGAGATGTATTGGTTCAGTGTTTCAGGAGCGAGACTTGGCACTACCGAGTATGTATGTTTGTAATGAGGCTTCTTAGAGTGTCCATTTAAGTTTTGTTTCCATCTGTGAGTGTTACTGGAAGGGTTCACGAGTTTCTTGTTCTGTACAGTGTGGGTGTGTTTGTGTTACCAACGCCCATATTTAGAAATGCTCTGCTCCCTCACCACGACTGTTTTCAAAGACGACAGAGATGATTAGCCAGCTTCTCAAGAGTATTTCTCCTGTTAATAATGTGGAAATCTTGTTAATCTGGTACTGCAACCATAAAAAAAAACACCTAAAAAAAAAGTGTAACTTCAACTATAGAGCCTTTTGAATTTAGTGGAAGTGCAGCGCAGAAGTGTTTCAGAATAAGATCCGAACACCCGTCCCATCCAGACATGTTCGTGGCGCTGCATCACCTGGGCTGGATCACCTCCCACCCCCTGCCTGCGTCGTCCCTGCTCCACACTCTCTCCGCCTACCCCTCCCGGAGCGAGGACACTCTTCTGCTGGTGAAGGAGTGCGGCCACACCTGCAAATGCTCCTCCCGCACCGCCTTCTATAAGGTGATCAGTCGCTTCCAAACCCTATTAGAAATTGCAGCAAAGCCAAAATGTGCACTTCAGTCGTCTTTTATTTTATTATATTATTCTTTTCATTTTACTTATAACTTTCGATCTTTCTCCCTCCTTGAATTTCTATAAGGTAATGACCCATTCCCATACTCTTAATATTACAAAACTTGTAGCAAAGCCAAAATGTCCACTTCATTTACCTTTTGTATTTATTCTACCTATTTCTTTAAGTAACTTGCAATCTTCCCCACTCTTCAGAGTTTCATTTCTCCATCCCTAGGTGTGGGAGGACGGTCACCGCGCACCTGACCTGCACGCCGTCGCCTCTGGGTCAGTCTTCTTCCTGCCAGCGCCTTCCCTGCAGCTGTCTGTCATCCTGGAAGTCCCGTGAGTGATGCCCCGTGGCAAGCAACCTTCTGAGCCCGTATTCTGAAACACTTCGCTCTCTCACCACGACTATTCTTTCCTTGCTGCTTTTTCTTCAGTTTTCCTCCAGTTTTGAGTCCTACCTTGAACTTCTGAGCCTTGTATATACTGTGTGGCAGGTGTGAGGGCGGAGGCACCTTCAAGCTGCGAGGGGCGGCGGGTGAGCAGACCTTCCCGCTGGAGAGGTGGTCGCTGGGCCTCGTGGCGGACGTTGGCATCTTCGTGGACAACGGCATGGCGTACGTGGTGACGGCAGGGAGACTGGATGAGGGTGAGTGAAGAAGAGGAGAAACTAGAAAAGGGAAAAAAAAAAAAAGAGAAAGTGAGGAGAAACATATAGTAGAAGACTTGTGAATGTCTCGTTTTCTTATTTGGATCAGTTATGTTTTGAATAGCTTCTTAAGTCACTCCCCTCTACCTTCCTTTACGTCCTCCAATGCTCCTCCTCCAGCCACCAACGTGACTAGGACGACCGTGGTGGTGCTGCGCGTGAGTTACGATCACCGCTACGTGGAACGCATCTGGGGCCAGCACTCCCGCCGCAGCGCATCCAAGCTTGATCTGACGCAGGTGAGGGGGTGGCCTGCAGCCATAACACAGGTCGACGGACAGAAACACACACACACACACACACACACACACACACACACACACACACACCTTGTCCATTTTTCCTTCCCTTGCTTCACTCTCTTCCCATTTTTTTCCTCCCTTTTCCCTCATTTTTCTCTATTTCCCTTTTTCCCTTGCTCTTTCACCTTTTCCCAGTGTCTTCCCTTTTTCCGACTTTTTCCCCTCTTCCTTCCTTTTTTCACATTTTCCTCCCTTTTTCCTCTCTGCTGTCCTGTTTTGCTCCCTATTCCATTTTTTTCCCTTCATTTTTCCTCTCCCCTTCATTTTCCTCCTTTTCTGCTTCATTTTCCTTCCGGTGCCTCTCCCTGGTGCCTCTCGTCCTTCCTGAGTAACGTAGCGCATCCTGACATGGCGTACCCCTGCAGATCGGATCCACGTGGTACCTGGTGGTGGCCAACGAGATGGAGCTGGGCAGGATGAACAAGTACACGACTGTCTCTACCCTGTATGTGTGGGCCAGCCTGGAGGAGAGCGTGAGTTTGTCTTCTCGTGTCTTTTAGTTCGTCTTGGCGAGTATTTGAATGCTTGTCTGCTTTTGTTGTGGGTTAGTTGGTTATTTAGTTAGTTGGTTATTTAGTTAGTTGCTGTCGGTGTCTTTAAATCTTATCAAACCACAGGAAAAACCATTAATGTTTTCTTGGGGTATTCAGTTCATTTGGTATTCCCTTCCATCCGTAGCTGGTCTTTTATCTCCTCACTCCTTATCGCCATGTCATCCCTCTTCCTCCCTCTCCCCCCCACAGTTTATAGTCCAGAGGAATTACATCGGCCATCGCGTGACGTCTGCAATGTTCCTGAAGGTGACACAGCCGTTGGAGGAGCACTTCCTGGTCCTCGCGCAGCTCCGGGCCGCCAGCCACCACTCCGACACGCGGGTCCTGGTGAGTGGCTGGAGTAGCGGTGCTGCAGTGACTTATCACACATTCTCTGAGGCACACAGGGCAGGGGTCACAGGTACTTGAGAGCCTATGGGGTGCTCTCTGTAGCCCATGACTCGAGTTTGGGCTGAATTAAACTGGATATTGTAATTGAGACCAGTATATTGGAGACTTGTGTTTATTTCATGGTGTTCTGAGGTTAGGCTTCAGCGTAGATATGTCAGTTAGCGTGTTCGAGTCCCAGAGATCAATAAAATTCTTTTATTTATTCATTTTATGTTAGCAATGTAGAAATCTTGTTAATATGTCTCTAGAACCGTAAGAACCCCCTTAAAAACTCGTGTCACTTCAACTAGAGCCTTCTGAAAGCAGTGGAGGTGCGGCATAGAAGTGTTTCAGAATACAGTCCAAGCATCCAGTCGCTCCCACAGGTGTACAAGCACGACACCACCACAGGCACCTTTGAGGAGTTCCAGGTGGTGCCGACAAGTGACGTGGGCTTCCCTGCGACCCTCTACGTGGGCACCAGCCTCTACATGCTACTACTGTCTGAGGAGGAGCGACTTGACGTGTACTGCTACATTCCCCTCGAGGTGTGTGGTGGAGGAACACGTCGGGAAGGTTGTATGAAGGAGAGGACAAGGAGAAAAAAGGGAAGGAAGGAAAGGAACACTGAGGAAAAGGAAAGGAAAGAAGGCTGTATAAAGGAAAAGAACATGTAGGAAGGAGGGAGGGAAGAGAAGGAAGGTTGCGTGAAGGAGAGGATAGGGAGGAAAGAGGGAAGGAAGGAGAGGAACTTGGAGGGAAGGAAGGAAGGCCGTGTGAAGGAAAGAGGGAGGGAAGAAAACGAAGGAAAAAAAGGTTGTGTGAAGGAGAGGAACATAGTGAAAAGAGGGAGGGAAGAAAGGCTGTGAGGGGAGGGATGGAAATCAACTTTATCTAATTTCTATATTTGCATATCTATTTCTGTCTTTCTGTCTATACGCACGGCTTCGGGCTGTCTATTTCCTTATCCTTTTATTTTACTTACTGACCTTTTTCTGTCTATCTGTCTGTCTGTCTGTGCATCCATTATCTACATTTGCTCATCTATTTACCTGTATCTTTTCATCTGTAACCAGGGCTTCCAGCTGTCCATTTCCTATTTTATCTACTTGTTTTTAGTTTATCTCTCTTTTCCTACTATGTATCATTATCTACATTTGCACATCTGTATATCTTTATCTCTGTGTCTGTCCCCAGGGCTTCCGGCTGCAGCAGAGCGTGGGCATCCCTGGCTCAATCTCCATGGCTGTGATTGGCTTCCAGGACGGCAGCCAGCAGGTGTGGGTGTCCACAGAGGCCCCCGCCGGGCTGCAAGCTTTCAAGGTGTGGCACAAAGGTGTGGACCCGAGCAAGCTGTGAGTGCTGTGAGGCTGAGAGAGGGACTGCTGCAGATGACCTTCTGGTGACGGTGGCGGTGGCGGGGTCTGTGGGAGTCTGTGAATGTTTGCTGGTCGATATAGTGGTTAAGATGACGCCTGTTATGATTTGAAGCTATCTTATTATTGTTTTTTTGTGATCACATCAGTCCTGTATTATTTGAGGGCTGTTCGGTGGCCTGCAGGTGTAAAGGTTTGTTTATTGGTCGATATGGTGGTTAAGATGACGCCTGTTATGGCTTCCAATTATTTCATTACTGGTCTTATGTGAAGTCTACCTCAAGTGACTGTATGTGTTCACGCTAACTTGACTGCTCACTAACTGCGTACGTAGATTAGGGGTAATGAAAACGATTGATGTTTTAACAGTACATATTGACGACAATGTTAATAAGAATATTATTATTATTATTATTTTAATTCATTCATTTATTTTCTTGTATTACGCATTACGTGATGCGTGAATGATTACTACTGAAGAAAAATCACATCAGTTATTGTTTTACTGATAACACAACTCATTGTTATATATATATATATATATATATATATATATATATATATATATATATATATATATATATATATATATATATATATATATATATATATATATATATATATTATATAATGATTTTTTTTTTATCATTATTGTTAATGTTGTTATGGACTTGACGTTTTCGTGTCATTAATGACCTAATAATCTGTATTTGAGATTGTTAATATACTGTTGGATTTCACGCGCGTGAGTGATACTTTTACCACGTGAAAGTTCTAGAATACTCTGGGTCACTCCTTCCTCTCACCTGCCTGTGTGTGTGTGTGTGTGTTATTCTACTTGTCTCTGTACACACACACACACACACACACACACACACACATATATATAGAGAGAGAGAGAGAGAGAGAGAGAGAGAGAGAGAGAGAGAGAGAGAGAGAAGAGGAAGGAGAGGGGAGGAGGAGGGAACCGGAGCGGAGAGGGAGGGAGATTTACATGTAAATCAAATTACGAAGTTATTATTATAATATCGAGAAAGAAACCTACAGCTAAATATTGACGGAGGGAGTTAAACAGCACATTGCAAGGAAGTAGAGCATGAAAAAAAAAATAAATAAATAAGATAAAGGAGGCGCCGTTGGACAAAGAGAAGGCTGTCCCTCATCAGCGCCTCCTCCTGTGCGGTGCTTGGAGTAAACAAACCTGCTCCACTACCTCCTCCACCACCACCACCACACAACGGCCCTGCTCACGCCTTTTCACCACACCCACGCCCGCTCCCATCCTTCTCAGAAACAAAGTAAAGACGCCACCTGTGACCTGCGGTGGTGAGTGGCAGGTGCGAGGCAAGACCAGTAGGGAGGTGACCACGTGCACTGCTGACTCCAGGCAACCCAGCCAGCCAGCCATGTCTAACAAGCTAGAAGAGGTGAGGGACTGGGGCTCAGGAGAAACATTATTGCAATAACTTTGGTGCCAGGTTAGGCTATGTAAGGATATAATTAAGGTAGGTTAGTTGAGTGGAAAGGGATGCAGCCTCTGTTACGTTAGGCTAGGTTAACGGAAGTCGAGGGAAGCAACCCCGTTAGCTCTCTCTCTCTCTCGAGAGAGAGAGAGAGAGAGAGAGAGAGAGACAAAGGTTGCAAGTAAACAGACCCGTGATGTGATGTGCTGCTATGCTCATGTTATGCGGAATATGAAAATCTCTAATAGGTTTTTTATTGTGTATTTCAATCTGTGGATGTTTTGATTATGTACTATATGTATGTGGTGACCAAGCCTGTGCTCAGCATTCCAACAAAGACCGTTGAAACCACAAAATAAAGTAAGTCAAGTAGTCTATTATATATGTGTGAGCTTTATCTGCTAGAGGCTCAACACTTCTTCATTACTAAGTAACTGGTAAAGATTTGTCCTGTTTACTGGTCATGGCAAGTATATATTTCATTGCTGAAGCCAAAGGTTGCTAGCAGCCCTTCCTATTATGTTCAGATTCCTCAATTTTCAGCATAAAAAATCTGATCCCTGTGTTTAGGTCAACCCTAAATCTTTTCCCTAAAATTTTGGCCTTCAGAACTCAACCTATGCTTGAGGGAATACTGTACTTTGTCATCTTTATTTTCAATTCTTAAAATCCCCATGTCCAAATCAATATTAATTGTGTTATTCTACTTTTTAAGATTAAACAGTTGAAAAAAAAACATATTGCTTTTATTTCTTAGTGCAGTACATATGCTTCACAACACTGCTAGTGATCTGCATAGTCACAAATGCCAACACAATTATGGCATTCTAAGTGGGCCTTTTTTTAACTTTTTGTTTTCCTTGGTCAGTGCCCCTCATACATTTAAAAAGAATAAATCAAAACGAGTGTGTTCTTTAACCATCTCCCTACCACAGGCACAGAAGGATGTGGAGGAGATGCGCACACTGATGACATCTGCCTCCCGCAAGCGTGTGCAGGACATGCTGGCGAACGAATTGCGTCGGATGGAGATTGAGGTGAGTGGCTCCCTTGAACCAGCCTGCCTTGGTGCTGCTGGCCTGAGGCAAGGGTGAGCACATCTACATCTGTCTGAACTTTGTATATTCATTTTTTTTATTTGCTTATTCATGTTATTTAACCTTGTTTTGGCCACCCTCCTTTTTTGGAGACAGCTTTGGTATATGTATATATGTTAGTTATTTTAATGTATTTATTATATTTAATTGAGGCATTACTATTTACAAGAAGTTGATGTTTATATTGTGTTCCTGTCTTTTGTGTGTGGTAATAAGGAAAGGTTCAAAGCATCATAGACGATCATTCATAATTCATAATGATTCCTTGCTTGTTTGTGTCTGCTGAGAGGAAGGTTGTGATGGTGGTGCTGGTGTGTTGACAGGTGACCCAGCTCCAGGAGGCAGCTGTGAATGCAGCCACTCTGCAGCAGCAGCAGAACCCAAAGACATCCACCCCCACTACCTACAATGTCAACATCAGGAATTACTGTAAGATTTGGTATCATCATTTTCATTATTATCCAAGAGCAGCAGGGAGATCTTAAAAAGGGAACAGGTTGTGTTGAATTTTGCAGTAAGGCAGTTGTATGAAAAGTTTTTGGGAAAGGGAAGGAGTTTTTTTTTGGCATTCATGGGAAAAATGTATGATAGTATTGACTGGAAAGGACTATGGGATGTTCTGATAGTATATAGATTAGGAGGCAGGTTCTTGGAAGGAGTGAAGAATTCCTGTGTAAGTAGCAGGGCATGTGTGAGAGTTCGTGGTGGTGTGATTGAGTTCTTAGTCAGAATAGGTTTGTGTCAGAGTTGTGTAATGTGACCGTGGTTGTTCAACTTATATTTGTAGTAGAGGAAGTAAATATGAAGGTGTCAAGCAGAGCCCTGAGTTTGATTGGTTGTGAGGAAAGGATATGGAATCTGAGTTGGTTACTATTTGCTAATGATACAGCTCTGGTGGCTGACTCAGAGAAGAAGTTGAAAAGACTGATGGAGGAATTTGGGTGTATTTGTAGGAATAGGAAGCTGAAAATTAATTTGGTAGGAGTAAAGTAATTAAATGCTTGAGAGAGAGAGAGAGAGAGAGAGAGAGAGAGAGTGAGTGAGAGTGAGAGGGGGGGGAGTGAAAAGATAGATGCAAGATTGAATGGAGAACAGTAAGAAGTGGATTGTTTCCAATACATAGGATGTACGAAGGACCAGATTCTGTTGTGGTTGAGATAGAAATAAGAGATGGATGGGAGCCTGACAGGATTGGTGGGTGAGGGAAGGTGAATGCAGTGTTGACCAGTGAAAAGACAGGAAGAAGTTTAGTTAGGAATATGACAGGACGTTATGTGAGAGACATTAGGATGAGGGAGAGGGATCAAGTGTACGTGTGATATCCAGTGTGTTTAAAGTGACTACAATAGCAGCAGAAGTGGTGAGGCAGACACAGAAGGCTTGGAGGAGGGTGGATGACAGACTAAGGAGGTTGTGATATGGAGGAGGATTGTACAAGCATATAAGCAAATGTTACGAAAGAAAATTAAGGTGACAAGAAGGACTGAGTTAAAGTATTAGAATAGGAAAGCAGAGGAGCTGATAAGAGAAAGGAAAAGTAAAGTAGATGAAAAAAGTTTGGTAAGTATAGATCTGTGAGAATAAGGCATCATTTTTAGAAGGAAGTTAGAGAAGGGAGAGGAGAATATTTGTCATCACTGTTATTATTACCAAGCAGTATGCCCTTCAACACTCCAACACTACCATGCCTCATGTCCTCCCTTCTCTCCTGCAGCTTGGGACCAATCAGACAAGTTCACCAAGCTGTACTTGATGCTGAAGAATGTACAAAGCCTACCCAAGGAGTCTGTCACCTCATCATTCACTGAGAAGTAAGTGTGTGCAGCTGTGTGAGGAGAGAAGGATGTGGGGCCTCTGTGTGTGCTTTAATGGTTGGCATACTTTGAAGCTGTGATGAAGATAGCAGTGAAAAGATGTAAATAGCATGTATATTGTTCCTTAATTCTTAACTTATCAGTGATCCTGTTCCATTATCATTTACTTGGATATTAGATGATAAAGGCATTTAATTTTAAGTACTTGGAATGTTTATCATCAAATTTTGAAAAATCTCATTTACTTATATGTTATATGTTGCAGTATCCTGATCCTTTTTTACTACCTTTTTTGTAGTTTTTTCGTTGTGGCTAGTTGGAAAAAATAATTTCTCATTGTTTTTAAATGTTATATTGTCTCATTGAAATTGGTAAAATATTGCAAGTAATTATAAAAACAGTTTTTGAGATATCATATGGAGGGTGGCATGCCTGAGGGATGCTCTGCCTCTTCCTTGTGCACACTGGCATCCTGTCCTGCTTGTTGAGCCATTATATGTGAACACACCATGAGCTCCATATGAAGAGTTATTCAGAATTTCTTCTGAAGTGGTTCACCAAATTTCCTTTCCCTCATCACTTGTTGTTCACTGGTGTCTCTGCCTCACCACAGGGGTGTGGAAGTCAAGGTGGAGGGTCTGGATGGAAAGAACCACCACCTGCGCATCACCAACCTGGCCGGTGCCATCAAGCCCGACGCCAGCTACCACAAAGTGAAAACAGGTGAGCAGCAGGATTAGACAGCACTGCTACCTACTTAACTGTTTTGGAAGCACTTATATCCTGGACAGGTCTCTCTCTCTCTCTCTCTCTCTCTCTCTCTCTCTCTCTCTCTCTCTCTCTCTCTCTCTCTCTCTCTCTCTCTCTCTCTCTCTCTCTCTCTCTCTCTCTCTCTCTCTCTCTCTCTCTCTCTCTCTCTCTCTCTCTCTCTCTCTCTCTCTCTCTCTCTCTCTCTCTCTCTCTCTCTCTCTCTCTCTCTCTCTCTCTCTCTCTCTCTCTCTCTCTCTCTCTCTCATGAAGGACCAGGTGATGACAGAGAGGGTGGAGCAAGACCACCAATTGCTTTTTAACACATGCAGCAACAGTCATATTGACGCAGTTATGTAAAAGTATATACTGCTTGTTTCTGTAGTTTTTCTGAAGGATGAGTTGTGTGATATAACTTTCTTGTTGATTTTTATGAAAATTAGCAGAAACAAGGCTGATTAATGGTAGGTTTGAAAACGTTTGTCTATCCATCTATATACCAGGCCGGCAATCCCATGTGCTTTGGTTCAGCCAAGATATCGTACATTCACACGCATCACCCACACTTTTGGACCCATCAGCTCCTGGTGGAAACAGGCCCACCACACTATACCCGAAAATATCTTTTATTTATAAAATTAGTAGGGGGCAAGAGTGCACCAATCAGCTGCCCTGTCAAAAGGAGGGAGAAGGCAGGAGGCAAGCCTCCTAGCTCAGGTTATCATGTAGTGACTGTCATGAGATGTTTTTCCATGGGTGTTTTCAAGTGCAAGTGTGATAAGAATGCAGTACCTTTGGCATTCTTATTGTTATTGATAGTTTTGCACTGCATTGGTCACATTGTAACATTCATGTGCATCCAGACATGGTGGTGGTGCTGATGGCCAAAGTTGAGAACGGCACCAAGTGGTCTGGGGCTGACGGCTGAGGATGTGAAGGCCAGCGAGGCTCGCAAGCCCAAGACTGACTCCTCTGACCCCAACTCTCCGGCATCATGGACCTCATGAAGCAGATGTATGATGACGGTGACGACAAGATGAAGCAGGTGGGATGGTTGATTTGTTATAGCATTCTCTTCATTTATTTGTAGGTATGATTTCATGTTCACCAGCCATCCAGCTCTCTCTTCATTGCCTGGTGATAATTGAAATTGATTGTTCATTTCATAAGCTTAACATCACTGGGTACAGGTAGCTCAGCTGTAGTCCCACCACTCTAAAACAAAGGTTTGGGTGGGGTCAAGACTGGGATTTCCTTACCTGCAGTGTTGCCATGTTTCCTTTACTCTAGTTGGTGAATGATGGCCTGACACTGTTAGACTTCTTCATGCCCTGACCTGACCCATGTGTGTGTGTGTGTGTGTGTACATGTGGTTATAAATTTTATGAAGTGAGGGAAATATTGATTGACAGTATGATCCTCGATAGTTCTCTCTCTCTCTCTCTCTCTCTCTCTCTCTCTCTCTCTCTCTCTCTCTCTCCTCTCTCCTCTCTCTCCTCTCTCTCTCTCTCTCTCTCTCTCTCTCTCTCTCTCTCTCTCTCTCTCTCTCTCTCTCTCCTCTCTCTCTCTCTCTCTTCTCTCTCTCTCTCTCTTCTCTCTCTCTCTCTCTCTCTCTCTCTCTCTCTCTCTCTCTCTCTCTCAGCAACTCTAAAATAAGTATGCCACGTTTCTTTGTTGTTGTATAAGTACGTTTTGCATATTAAGTTTTCTTTGATATACTAGAATATTTACTTTAAATTGCAGTGGTAGTATATATTTACCTATTTGTGATTTCTTTTAACATTTATCAGCAGCAATTACACTGCTGATTTAGGATGTGTGGCCATGTCACAGACAGGGGAATCCCCGCGCTGACCCCATCCAAATCTTGGTTTTAGGGTGGTGGGACTGTAATAAAACCTATCCCCCTTTTGAGGCTGTATATATTCCGAAAGGTTTTGTGTTTGTTGAAAGCAGATAACAAACAGTTGTGAAGTGGAAATGATGGGCTGATATCATCTGGAGTGTAATCCAGGGCTTCCCAGAAGACAAAGTACTCTACAGTGTGCATTTTTGTTAACATTCCTGTATATTTTACTGTAACTCCTTGATATTTAGTCTCTACTGATCTCTCCCTCTCTCTGCTGCAGATGCTTAACAAGACGTGGTATGAGAGCCAGCAGAAGACCTTACGTGGAGAATCAGGGATGCCAGGGATGCCAGGAATGCCAGGAATGCCAGGGATGCCAGACCTGGACCTCTAGCCTGGCACAAGTCTCAGTGCTGCATGTTTAGAGGCAGTGATGTAGGCCAGCCATGACACCAGATTAGTAACAGTTTTAGATTTGTCAGTTCTTGATTTGATATTGTTTCTTGTTGAAATTTGCAGTGCCCACCATTGGCATTTGCTAACTTGTTTGTGATATGAGACAAAGTTTTCATATGACTCCCTTTGTTTTTTTGTGTGTAAATTTTCTGCAACTCGTGCATGTATTTGGCAGATTTGTTGTGGTGTGGAGAATCCTTCATATTTGTAGGTGATGACATGATAACCAAAATTCTTTTTACAGCACATCAAGTTTCTGAAATGTTGTGTGAAAAATCTTTGATTAAAACTGTGTGTGTCAGCATCTGTTATCAGAAAGTGGTTATGTTGTACAACTTTTATATTTATACAGAAGTATTTATTGTCTCATGGCTAAGGGATGTAGTATGATATTTGTTGTCATTATTCTAGCCAGCAAAGTTATGATGTAAAAGGTATTTGTGGTTTCCAGATCCTTTGTTGCAATACTTCAAAAATACACAGTGAGAACACCCAACACTGGTAATTGACCTTGACGGCAGAGTGGTGCTGGTGCACTCATTGTGCCATTGGTACTTGTAGTAATTGCTCCTCAGTGTGTGTGTTTCCAACAAAAGTACCACTTACCATCTAGGAAAGGAAAAGCTGGCAGGAAGGTGTCTGAAAATTAGTTGTACAATTGGAGTAATGGTTGCACTAATAGACTCATTGCCACAAAAAATGCATTCACAGAGGCAAATGAAGTCTAGTATGGATAGAGAGAGAGAGAGAGAGAGAGAGAGAGTATGTATGTGTGTGTGTGTGTGTGTGTGTGTGTACTCATTTTGGCACCCACACAAAATGGACTCCTTCTATAAGTGGTGCTGTTGATGTGTATTTCCTGTCACAAGAATATTGATTAACTTTGTCATGAGTTAGTTATTTGTACTAGACAGAGAATTTAATCAATTTGTTAGATATGGTCCTTGCATAGTGTTGTGGCCATCAGAGCAAAGTGTAACCTTTTCATCATGAAATAGTGCACGCCTTATGAATACTCTTAGTACATTGTGAAAGTACTTAGCAGAGTGAAACCTTAAATTACTAAATATGTAGATATTGATTTGCATTGTCATTTTGTAGAAATTTGGTACTGTAACCATGTATATGCAATGGCACAAAGAGCACTGATAAAATTACTGTAGAAACATAGAAAGTTGTATTATTAATAACATTGATTCATCCCTCCCCCAGTCCTTTCATCATCTGCTTACGTGACAGCCACACCCTCCCTCCCACATACTAATCAACTAATGGCATCAGGCACCTGCTTCCTGCCCTGCTCCCCATGCACACTGACATCTCTATACCTGCACACACTGGGAAGCTCAAAACACACTTGCCTCCAACCTTTCAAGTATATATAGGCTATCCAATAAAGGTCAACTTGAAAGCAGTGTTCATGGTGCTAGACTGTGCTCTGTGCTTCTCCTACATTTGTGTTGCAAGTCATTAGTAAGGGTTGTTGGAGGGTGTTCAATAATGGTTCTCAGGACATGAAAGGTGGCAGTTCTTTACAGCAGTGAAATACTGAGCAGTACTTTATAATGATTCACTTACTGTATTTGTTGTTGGATTACATGATAAACCTCCCTTAGCTGTCTGAAGAATGAGTAAAGTTAAGTCATATTAAGCTAAATATTTCATGTTTGCTAGCACAATATACAATTTCTCTAATACCTTCAACAGTGCTAGTTTGTCATTAAGTACCATGTTTCTTTCACTTTAAAACTAATGTTGATTATATCCCACAGGTTATAATAATTTAGATCGAGTATATTAATGATTAAACATAATGACCCAAGTATCCCAAAATACAGACAGGGTGGGTAACCTTTGAAATACTTTTTTTTATACCAGGTATTGCATACAAGACCTCATGCACTGGAAAACTGGTGCTTGATAATAGAACTCAATCATCTTTATATATATCTTTCCCCTGATTCAGTCTTAGGTAGCTAGACACTAAGAAAACCATTGCTCCTGGGTTACCTTTTCATTCATTAAAATCATATCCTTTACAAGCTGAAAATCTTGCATGTTTTCTAGCTATTACCTCCAGTACTGCCAGTTATTCAATACCATGGTTCCTTCACTGTAAGATTAAAATAATTCTATTCCACAGTTTATAATGAACAACATAAGTCAAGATTATTACTTATGTAAGCTATATTGTTGCTTAGCAACACTTGCTCAACAAATCCAAATATGTCTTGCAACTGATGAGCAATTGTTGCTCAACAGTTGTGAGACATGATTTCACACCCACATCCAAACCAAGATAATTTGTTGAGAAACAGTCTAGCAACAATGTATTTGAAAGGTCGCTCAACAGTTGAGCAACACTTCAGGTTTGTTGCATGAATGTTACTGAAGAGTTGCAGAGAAATTATTTTGAGTGTTTCTGTGTTTCCCACTGGATATGGGAAACACAATACAATGTTGCTGATGTAGCAGTTTAAAATAAGATGCTAGGTTAAAATGAGATGTCCCAACATGCAGCTATCACTATTCACCACCCAGCCTGTGGGAGGTGGTGGTGCCTTTCTGCAGTGATGTGAGGGTTGGTGTCTGGAGGCATGAGGCAGCAATCACCACCCAGCCCATGGGAGATGGTGGTGCCTGTCAACAGTAGTGTAAAGGTTGGTGTCTGGAGGTATAATGTGAGAGTCACCACCCAGCCTGTGGGAGGTGGTGGTACCTGTCCTCGGCGGTGTGAAGGTTGGTGTCCCGTGTCTGCAGACCAAGTGCCATGTTGCTAACCCATTGCACGCCCAGTCATCTCGATAAAAGGTATGTTAGCACCAGTAGTGAAGATTTAGAGTTTATTTATTTTGATTTGTGATATTATCCAGTATCTCAGTGATAGTTTAACTTACAGGTAATCTTTGATGAATTTAGACAGTCATACACGTGACATGTTAACTATTGTTTGGCATTGTTATGTTTATATAGTAATTTATTGTTTTGTGTTCTGTTTGGGATTGTGCATAAAGGCATGATTGCACCAAGGCAACACAAGCAACATGCACCATGTGATTTGACTGGCTTTCAACAATTATGTTGAATGTGGCTTTCAACCAGGAGACATATTGCTGATGACAAAGCAACATCATTGTTGCTTGTACCATGCTACATCCTGTGTTGACTGCTGAGTGCCACAAAACCTTTTCCACCAATCCAACAAAAACTAAGTCAGTTGTCAACATGATGTCTCAGTAGGTGACGTCTCAGCAGCTGCTCGCTGCTGCTGCATATCTAGTGTTATGTGATGTTTGTAAAAAAAAAATGATGGTGGAAGAGAGAACTTTTTATAGCCAGCAACACTGCCCAAAATTATTTTATTGAAATATTACTGTCCGATAACCAATCACTTTTCAAGAACTTTTCAAGGATGAGTGTGGAAGATTTCAATTACCTTCTCAACAAAGTGAGCCCCAGGATTAGGAAGAATGACACAAATTACCGAATTTCTTTTGGGTTGGGCTTTTGTGCTCAGGCAAAAAGCAGTACACATATTCTTTACCATTGCCACGTCATAGATAAATTTCTCAGCTAATCCTTGCAGTGCATCTAGTTAAGCATGGTTATTCTTGTCATCTATCTAGTGTATATCCTATAGAACCACAAGTTTTCTATATTCCACACATTATACTCTTTTTCCTTGAGACCAATTTATCTTGTTGTCTTTCAACATTGAATCCTTCCTGCAACTGGTGGGAAGGCATTCAACACTAGGCAACAGGGTAAATCTTGTTCTATGTGTCAGGTTATATGGCAACATGATGCCACCTGTTGCATGCAACACAGTTGCATCCTACATGTTGCTTTCTGTTGAATTGGCTGAAACACACTTGGCATATACAACAATGTAACATGCCACATGTTGCCAAAATTCTGCCTTGGTGAAATTGTACCTTAATATTGGAGTTCATGCCACTACACCATGATCTTGCTACTAGTCTGCTTCTGAAGAGGCTGAAGACTTTGCCAGATAAGATTAGCCATGAGGTGAGAGAGAAGTTAAAATTACAATTGTAAACCACCACTTTCCCTACTACTACAAAGCAAATACGACCACTAATACTACTACTACAGTGGAAGCTCAAACAATTTTTGCATTCATTCATGAACGGTGTTTAGGTGTGTGAACACACAACACCCTGCATGACAAAAGGTGCAACACTTTTCAATCTAGTTAGAGGGAGAGGGCCTCCTCATGGCCTCCTGCTGGGCAGTGGTCATTAACTTCTGCAATTGACCCAGAAATCAACAACAGGCTAACATTTTTCCACCCTCTGCAGTTTCCATCTGCAGAAGTAGTCAACCATTGACACTACATGTCTCGTTCCCTGTACATTTTAGCTTGGAGCATTGTGGCTGACTCCCAAGGGAACAGGTCAGCCTGTCCCTAGTGTTGCAAACACTTTGTCTCCTTTGGGGTGGTGAAGGGTTCATGAGCAAGCTGCTCACACTTCTAAAGGTACTGTATCCACAAAAAAATAATAAATGAGTTGCTTTTCTGACATTGTTTCAACACCCAATTAGATATTTCATCTGGTCCATCAGCCTTCCTTTTGTGTGTGTGTGTGTGTGTGTGTGTGTGTGTGTGTGTGTGTGTATGTGTGTGTGTGTGTGTGTGTGTGTGAGTGGTGTGTGAGAGGGATGTACATGCTTTGCCTTAGCTGGGGTTATATTTGCAACAACTGTTCAGTTGCTGGGTGGGTTGAGAAAACAAGAGGTAGCAGTTTTCGCAGCAATTCACAACAAGACTACTACCATCCATGCCCACCATGAACAGGATGCAAAGGATCTCTCCAGTGCCCATAAAAAGTTGCAACATTTTTGGACAAGTGAAGAGTTTATTTCAAGTGGGAACAATACAGGAGCACACAAGAATTTCCTCCCCTCTAAACATATGAATGTTCCCCATAATGGAACTTATTCACAGTGGAACTGCTGTGTTCTGTGGCAGTCATCATTCAAGCATCCACACAAATCCAGCCACCTCTAAGAAGCACATCAATGCTGCACCAGTGAATCAGTGGACACATGGAAAATAGAAAATGGATATCACCCTTGCATATATATATATATATATATATATATATATATATATATATATATATATATATATATATATATATATATATATATATATATATATATATACAGTAAAATCCCTCTCATCCAGCATTCGAGTATCCGGCACATTTTTCCCCCGAGCCTTAAAATCAATGTGTACTCATAAAATCGATTAAAATTCCTGCGCGAGGCATACTTTGTCCCCTCGCCACCAGAGCGCACTGCTTCGCTCCACCCGCGGCCCACTGCACTGTGTTTACTCAGTGACTCAGTCCTGCATGTGCACTGTTTATCGCCTGACGCCTTCATCATGCCTAAAGTTGTAGAAAAGAGGAAGCGTGTTGTGCTTACACTTAAGCAGCTGATCAGATCAGCTGATCTTTGTTATGGTAAGATGCGTGAGTGTTGGGTGGTGATTGTGGACATAATTTCACTTCTATTCAAGTATCCGGCAATATTCAAGTATCCGGCATGTCGGCGGTCCCGTTGATGCCGGATGAGAGGGATTTTACTATATATATATATATATATATATATATATATATATATATATATATATATATATATATATATATATATATATATATATATATATATATATATACTACAATTTATTATAGTCTGGTCTCATCAACAATTGTTACATAACTAGTAATGCCATGACAAGCAATTCTTCACCATTTCTGGAATTCACTGAGCAGTGGATAGAGGAAACACCTTTCTCACCAGATTTCAGTTTCATGTTGGTTATCTGTCGTTTTCTCATACTTGATTGTAAGGTCAACAAAATACACAATTAGGCTTAAGGTGAGTCGTTTCTATATAGCTCACATGAAACAAAATGTGAATAACACCCAGGTTAAAATTTCTTGTTGAGTTAACAATGTCATACATCCTCACAAGTGAAATTTGATAATCATAGACATGTTCCCTCCCGTCGGCAAGCCAGCTCAACTGTGTTCTGCGCTCTCACCATTGCACGTACAATTACAATTTTAACAATTTCGATAAAACATTAATGAAACTACAAGACAGATTAGAATCTATAAATGATAAATCAATTGCCTCGCTTAAGCTATACCTGGATTATGGTATAAATACAAGAAGAAAATAATGAAATCCCCTGGAGTAAACGCTGAACATCATCATATTAATTTTATATACACGTAATCAACACGTACAATGATATAAGACTTTGTACTCGCTCATGGAGTAAGTTTTGGCCGGTGCTCTACTTTCACTCGTTACACTCTTGTTGACTTGCTCCATTCCTATCAGAAAATATTCCACGGACAATGGAACATTAATGATATGTCAATAAAACTCTATAAGGATGTTGATAATGAGTAAAATACATAAATATAAAACATAGTGGTAGGACTTCACACTTGCACAGAAAATAACGCTTGTTTACTGCTCCATTTCTACTGTAACATGTTTCACAGACAACGAAGCAGTAGTAATTTGCCAATAAATCTTCATACAGTCAATAAAATTTCATATAGTAGTTGATTTCCGTCCAAATTGTTCTTGAAAGTAATTTGGACGATGGAGCGATTTTGCTCCCGGGTTTAAATTATTCCCGGGAGAAATTTTGACCTGGGAGCGATTTGGCAAGACAACGTAACACTCACGTGAAGAATGTTGCCATTTAATATTTTATAAAGCTGATCTTGGCAGACACGAGACAAACGGGAGATGAAGTCAAGTCTGTATGACGCGGCATATATAACTAAACTTATCACATCTGTAAAGCAAGGAAATGGGGAATAGGGAAGCGACAAGAAGAAAAAACATGGGTGAGAATGACAGATGACAGGAGGGCGAGGAAAGGAATGCAGACTTGAAGAGACGAATATTTACGTAGCTGAGAGAAAGTAATTGTGCAAGATAGGCGAAAGCAGCACAAGAACCCGTACTAAGACTCATAATATTGATATAGAAATAGTATTCAGAGACAAAATAAGACAAGATAAAGGCGACAAGCAGGAATAGAGGAAGAAATGCGCAAGCTGCAGACAGTAATGACACCCACCTACACACGCACACACCACGTAGAGAAAGAATCACCAGCTTTTAGTAACAAGAAACAAAATAATGATGCGAAACTAATGTTTAAAGCCAAAATAAGAGAAAACAGAGCTGGGGGCAGGCACGCAGCAGGCAGGGAGGGAATAAAACATCGGAGAAAGTATTAGCACAAAACATACATGTGTGAAGGGAACATTACATTAACAATAAGCACAATACGGAAGAGGAAGAAGAGGAAGCAGTGTTTAGAGCCAACATTAAAGGATAAAAAAAAAGGGGGGGTGGGGGGCGGAGAGAAAAAAAAAAAAAAAGGCGGTAGGTAGACACTGAACTGAGAAAGTAATATAGAACTAGAGATACACAGAATATTGAACAAAATAATGACGTTAAAGTATTTAAACCCAACATAAGGATAAGTAAAAAAAAATGAAAAAAAAAAAAAAAACAAGCAAACACACACAAACAGGGAACGGGGGGAAATATACGGAAATAAGACATTAGGAAAGTAAGAACATATACAGCACATAGAAAGAGAGGAGAAAGTAAGATAAAATAGTCAGAAAAGTGAGGTAGGAGTGTGTGAAGGCAAATATAATGGGAAAAACAAGGCCCGCAGGCAGGGAATGAGACACGGGGAAGACATTATCTGCGTCTGTTGTGGTTGTGTTGGAGGACGCGGCCTGACTCTTCCCCCTCGTGGCCTCCTGCACCTCCACGGCCTCTAGGTGAGTATCTACCCCACTCACTAACTCACATTCACCACTCCACACGAACCCCAACCCTGACCTCGCACCGGGGGTCATCAGGTCACGGTGGGGGTCAGTCGTCCCCTGCCTGCCAGTTGACGGCTGAGATGTTTTTTGACCTTTACAGGGTGAGTGGCGGGGGCTGCGGGGGTGGGGCCTGGGGAGCTGCCGGTTCAAGGGGGAAATACTGCTTATAGGGTAGGGGTTCGAGTGTAGGGTCCTCATATTGGGGTTTTTAAGTGTGGTGGTGGTGGTTGTGGTGGTGTTAGGGTTACAGACGTGAATTTGGTGGTGAATTTAATGTGGTTCAACTTTGTGTAAGTCTGAGTGGTGTTATTCTACCGTGACCTGATGTGACTTGAAAGGGATGGGTTATGGGGCCAGGGGTTGGTGTTGTGGTAGTGGTGGTGGAGGAGGAGGGGGAGGGTAGGCAGAGCAAGACGTGGTGTAGTGAACAGATCCTTATATTGATTTGTTTGCTGAGTCATCTATTCTTCAATTACTGATGTGTCTTGTAACTCAAAGATCTGAGGAGCTGCAGCACAACTTGTTACTAAGTGGGTGGGCAGTGACAGAGGAAACACAGAACCAGGTGATAATTGACAAATCTTCAAGGTGAGGACCAGGGGAAAGTCTCAGCAAGGGAAGGAAGTGGTATGGGCTTGTTTTACTCACCTGCTAGTGCTTGGCTAGTTTTGAATAGTGGGAAAATGAGAAAGGTACCTTATCATGTCCTCTCATGTCCCTGCCTTCCATTGCTCATAACCCTTTGTATATATCACACCTGGATTTAATCATGGCCATAGAAGGAGCTCATTCTATTTCTTGTGGTAACTGGTTCAGGTGTGTGACTGTGTGAAGGAGTGCAAGCTGAGGGATGCTGAGAAGTAGAAACACCACAACCTTTCTTTAATTGAATTGTGAAGTGTTCAAATAAGGCAAAAAACAAAACTTTATGGAGAACACAGAAAATAATAGCAGAGACGATGTAATGGCACAGTGACTACGGTAGTGAAAGTGGCCATGGTGGTGGTGAAGGGGAAACAGTTTAGTGAAGGTGTGTGGGGAAAGTGGCTGTGAGGTGCGGGCTTTATAGGAGTGATCAGGCTGTGTGATCCAGTACAGCTCGTCAACCCTTTATTCCTGAACCACTCGACCCACCACAGTAACTTAGTGACTGGTAAATTTACAGAATTATACTCATCTTCCTTTGGTAGACAAGACCCTGTTACTCTGTTATGTAATATGTCATACTTAATTTTTTATGTTACCATTGCAATTTTTCATCAAACCTGACTGTTGCAAACAACTCTGATTCATTGCAAAAAAAAAAAAAAAGAAAAAAAAAACTTGCATTAGAAATAATAGTGGTGACGGTAATGACATATATAACAGTGAAATATACAGTGATACTTTCTAGAAAAATAAGACTCCTTGCCAGCAATAGACAGGTGTAATTTTGTTATAATATTCTGAGTCCAGATGTGCTGTGTTGCTGTGAAGGCTTGCAGCAGTGGCAGTGGTGCTGGTACAGTGTGAAGAAAATGGTCAAATGGTAATGAGAGAAACATCATGAACTTGGAAATAAGATGAAGTAGGTTGTGAAAATAAGACTATAGAATCAGTGAGTCATGTATTTGGTGATGTGAGATAGGAGTGTGAGATACGAACAGCACGGTGAAGTGGATGTGCTGTGTTTGTGTGACTGAGGGCCGGCAACTGTGCAGCTGGTCAGGAGAGTGAGTGCAGCAGTGAGGGGATGAGGAGTGAGCTGTTCGTTCTGCTATGTGGAAGGAAGGCTGAAAGTGACAGGGTGAGGAAGGTTAGATACTTGTATTCAAAGTGAGATTAGGTCTGATGAAGAAAGGGAATTAAATTTGATAGTTTTGATTTATTTTGTTGATGAAAGCATTATGCAAGTGTTGAACATTGTACCAGTGAATTGCCTCCTCTCAATATTATTTGTGTCCACCAAACCAATGCACATACAACTGCGTCAGTATTAAGAACCTCGTCCATGCCATTGAACACAAGACCAGCTTTCCTCTTCTAGGAATTTCCCCTGGAGGTGTTCAACTCTTAAATATTGCATCACTTGTGTCCACTGCCATCAGTTGTGCTGCTAGACTCATTCAACTACTTTCATAATGTAGTCTTATAATTCCAAGCCTCAGTAGATAAGTTAAAAAGTGCATCACCCGTTCCTGTACACTCACCAAAAATTACTCAAATTTGTCATGCTGGATGTGAAAATGGTTTGTTGGTGATTAGGGTTAGTGATGTGTGTGTGTGTGTGTGTGTGTGTGTGTGTGTGTGTGTGTGTTTTCTCCAAGAACCTAATGTCTTTTAACTTTGTTATAACTATGTCTAATTGTGATGACACACTTCAAGTCATAATACTGGAATGTGGTGCATATCCTTATTCTAATCACTTAATGTCTGAGTAACTGATGTTGAAATGTGAGACCTCCACACAGGAACAGCTATCTCAAAATTCTTTGCTTGTATATCTCACAATTCTTGGTGTTTACAGGATGTGATGAATGTTTGGATGAATGTGTATTTGCCAATATTACCTCCTTGTTAGATATTCAGAGCTATGTTCCTTTGTATATTTATGTTTATGAAGTCCTTTATCAATCTGAATGTTACAAAAGTGGAGGCGTTCAACATCCTGTCATTCATTCAGGAGATAATGGTCTTCATGTGATAAAGTGCCTTCCTTACCTTGCAGCTTTGTGCTGGTGAAGAATCCTGGACTGAGGCTGCAGAGTCTAGGCTGAAACTTTTCCATTCAGATTTGATTGTCATTGTATAATCTCTCTGGGCATTCCCATATTTAATCACCGTCTATTATCATTTTCTCATGGTGTTCATAATGCTGGTCTTCCACCACTTCCTCATTGCTATTTGAGATCTATGTTCCATTTGTAATGATTTCTTGTTCCTTATCTGGGTTATTTAATTACTTTGATAGAAATTCTTTTACTTTTCTCCTCTTAGTGTACTGTTTTCTTTGTTGCTTGTTTGGTTGCAAATTATTATTTCCTGCCAACAGCCTTCATTGCCTTGTACAACCTTCTTTTTCTCCTGGGCAGCCTCAAGCACATTAGTTTCAGCACTGAAGCTCTGCGTCTAGCTCTCCATGGCTTCCAGTAATAATTTCTTTTAAACTCCAGTGTTCATGTAAGCCACCACCTCTGCCATCTTTATTCTTGGTCCTTTTAGTGAGCTCTTCCTTGAAATCATCTTTGGTGTTTCCACCTCATCTTTCTTGGTATGTATGTGTGTGCTTTCCCTCTTCCTGTCATACTTTAATAACTCCTTATGATCTAATGTTGTAGTTTGTGCTGTGGGTTGAATTCCAAAACTTCTATAACATTTTATAACAATCTTTTGTCATCACTTCTTATAATAACTGCATGATGCATGTCAAACTGTGTTTGACTTGCATCATTAATAATGCTACCTTTTGTCTTTCACTTTGGATTCATGCTGCTAACACTATGAGCCTCAAGACCCAGTGTGCTTCTAATCTTCAATATTCTTCTGCCTTCTGTATTTCAAGTGCCATATTCAGGCCCCTCATGTGTACCCTCATATACTCATGATTTACTCTCTGTTCGACTCTTGACCAGCAGGGGCACAGGAAACGCAGGTAACAGTGCAGGTGTTTATTCACAGAAGGTGTGAACAGAAGGCTGGAGGTAGGTGATCTCCCGGCGCCAGGCCGCGCACTTCAACTTAACACTTATGACTGAAGCCTAGCTCGTTCACTCATACACGTATTCATGCCTCACACAAGTCTCGCTCATTCACTCGTTCACACAACTAGCTAACAACCACACACCTCCCCCGAGACATAAGGAAGATTCCTTATCTTTGTTATGGCTACCGTAACACATGAAACAAAGTTACAATGATTGAAGTACAGAAAACACGGTACATATACACAAAACAAACACAGCGTACAATGAACACGTACGACTAATCGTAGGTGCTACGGTGCCACCGCACCTGCAGTCGTCTCGGCTCCCTACGCTGTCGGCTGCTTCGACGCTCTGGTTGCTCTCGGCCACGGTGTACCCCGTTACCCTGATGCTCCGGGCTGCCGGGATGGTGGTGTTCCTCGTGACCCTGATGCTGAAGCGCTGCACCGCCATGAGCGGTGTGCTGCTCGACAGGAAGGGGAGCAAGAGGTCTGTGTGGGCGTAGGTGTCTTCTATTACGCCACATCACGCGACCGCTGCCCATCTTGATGAGGTAGTCTCTCCTTCGCCCAACAGCCACGATGACACCCAGGCGATCCCAGAGGCCTGTCGTGTGATCTTGAACGTCGACGTGGCCACCGAGGTGCAGGAGAGGAAGAGTACGGGCGGACGCGTCGTGGCGAAGTTTCGCTTTCTTCCTCAGTCGCTCTGCCTTGGCGTCGCACTCATCAGCAGCGCGCTGCCACTGCTGAGCGTATGAGCGATGATGAGCCGGGACACAGGACCTCATAGGATGACCGAAGAGGACTTGTGCTGGTGATCGCCCTTCCGCCCTCGGAGTGTTGCGCAGTTCCAGCAACCCGCGAGCGAACGCATCCTCGTCCAGGTGTCCCTGCTGTGTGGTCGTGAGGATCAGCTTCTTCACGGACTTGACCGCTGCCTCGGCGTGACCATTGGAGCGTGGATAATGAGGTGAAGATACACGATGCTCCACCCCCCATCGAGCCAGGAAGCGCCGTACCGATGAAGAAGTGAACTGCGGTCCACCGTCAGTCCTCAGGAGAACAGGCACGCCCGTGTCGGCGAACACACCCCGAAGGACACGAACGAGCTGATCAGCCGATGCTGGACGTGAGCATGCAGACACGTGAGGCCACCCAGACAAGCGATCTACATACACGAGGTATGTACGGCCTGCTGCGTGGAAGTAGTCTGCAGAAACTGACTCAAACACCCTGCTGGGTGTGTCCGTGTCCTGCCAGAGAGGTTCGTTGGCTTGGCTTGGTAGGAGTGGACGGCATAGTGAGCATCCAGAAACGACGTTCTCAACGTCTCTGTCCATACCAGGCCAGTACACCGTTTGTCGGGCCCGTCGCTTGGTGCGCTCCATCCCCTGATGACTGTCATGGAGTCGCTCTAGTGTTTCTCGGCGGAGGCTGTGAGGAATAAGAAGCCTCGGCCCGTAAACCACCAGGTCGTCGTCTACGGCCAGCAGACTGCGCACCGGCCAGTACGTACGCAAGCGGTGATCGAGGTCGTGGCAATGATCAGGGAAGCCCTCGATGATGACGTTCTTGAGCAAGCAGTACTCCCCGTCTCTTGCTGCTGCGGCACGTACCATTTCCACAGTCTGATCCTGGAGTGGTGCTAAGCGGACGCCGTCCTCATTGGTGGCAGATAACGCTGAGATGACCGCTGAGTGGAGAGGGTCGAGGTCACCAGAAGTAGCAGCATCCTCTTCCTCCACTGGGTCCTGTACTGGAGCACGTGAGAGGGCGTCGGGCACACAGTGTGTCGATCCCTTTTGCCAGCTTGCTGTGAAAGAATACTGAGCAAGCTTCTCCCTCATGCGCTGCAGCCGCAGGTTCTCTATTTCTCCCAACAACTTGCTATTGAGGAGAGGTATCAGCGGGCGGTGGTCGAGCACTAGATCGAAGTGAGGGAGTCCTTTCAGGTAGGTGCCACATTTCCTGACTGCCCAGACGATTGCAGCCATTTCCAACTCTATTACTGCATAGCGGCTCTCTGTGTCTGTAACAAATCTTGACCCGCATTGCACCATCTTCCACTGGTCACTGTGCTTCTGCAGGAGAACGAATCCAAATCCGTGCATCCTTGAGGCGTCAGTCTGTAGCATCGTTGGTAATGATGGGTCGAAGTATGCCAAGACAGGTGGGCTGACGAGACACTGTTTCACCTTCTCAAACGCCTCTTCATGGTTAGGAGACCAGCACCAACTGTTCTTCGGGCGTAAGAGATCTCTGAGGGGTTGTGCAGCTGCAGCCACAGCAGGAGAAAAGCTTCCAAGCTGGTTTGTAAGACCCATGAATGATCGTAAGTCGGTGATGTGCTGTGGTCGTGGGAAGTCAGAGATTGCCTTAACTTTCTTTGAGTCTGTCGTGTAGCCTTGTCCAGAAACAGAGTAACCACAGTAATCTACCACTCTTTCCGCGAATGTAAACTTCTGTGGGTTGAGAGTGATGCCGTGCTGGTCACACCGCCGCACAATCTGAATGACATGGGCTAAGTGCGCACTGTAGGTGGAGTCATAGGCCAGGATGTCGTCCACGATCTTGATGGTGTTAGGTATGTCGCCGAGAGCTTGGTCTCCTCGACGGTTATACTCGTCTCCAGACGAGACGAGACCCATAACCGCTCGCCGAAACTTGTACCGACCCCAAGGTGTTATGAAGCAGGTTAAATCCTGGTCTTCTTCTCTAATGGGGACTTGAAAATACCCCATCTTGGCATCAAGAGTGGTGAACCAAACTGCTCCGGTCCCGATCGAGGCGATGGCGTCATGAGGTGAGCGCACTGGATACACGGGCCTCTTCACGTAACGGTTGAGTCGTGTCAGGTCAACACACAGCCTTACACCAGATGTCTTTTTTGGGACAGGCACGATGGGGTGGCACCATGCCGTAGGGTAGTCCACACTCTCGATGATTCCCTTGTTAAGCAGCTCTTCCAACTGGCTCTTAATTTCTTCACGCCAATTGTAAGGGATTGTACGAGATGCTGTTACGGCGAAGGGTCGAGCGTCGTCTGTCAACTCGATGGCCATGGATCCACCAGTCATTGCACGTAAACCTTCCTTTGCTTCGAAGACGCTGGGAAAGGCCTTGATCACAGCAGCAGCGTGCCCCGCACGCTGCTGTGGCGTTGGGTCGTAGGAATGAGGCCAGCTGATCACTTCTGTGGGCGTAGATAGAGGTGGCTGCGAGGCGGTCGGGTACTTGATGGAGCTGTTGCCGGTGTGCTGTTCTTCCCTGCGTAGCGGTCGGATTTGAGCCGGAAAATCTTCGGGGAGGATTCCGAGAGCGATGGAATCGTACCAGCTAAGCAGCGCCCCCTTCACCTCCTTCACCACGCTCACAACAGTCTCAGCTTCCCTGTCGCCCAGTTGCAAGTGCGACGAGAAAGTTCCTACACAGGTGAGGGGGTGATTACCGGCAGCATAAAGTCCATCACCATCAGCGGGCGCCAAGCTGGAGGGCGGGATTCCAAGGAGTGTTGCCGTGTCGAGGCCAATAACGGTCGTTTCGGCCCCAGAGTCAGGAGTCCACGTAATCTTGTCTCTTCCAGCGGGATGTGTGGCGGTAATGAGCACCTGGGGCGCAGGTCGTGCCGTCACCGTCTTTGTGTATACGCCTGATAAGAGCTGGTATACACTGGCACTGGCTCCCCGCCTCGGGCCTGCACCGCGATGAGGAGAGACAGTTGAGGAACTCCTCGAAGCTCCTCGTCGTTTCCTCACTGTCTGCTGACATACACTCGCAAAATGCCCTCTTTTCCCGCAGTTACGACACACTTTATCTATTGCCTGGCATCCCCTTTTGTCACTGCGACAATCTTTGCCACAACGATAACAGCCCGTGGGGCTTGAGCCCCCGAAACTGCCCTTCCTGTAGTTCGAGACAGCGTTCACACCATGGCTCGAAGAGTGAGAGCCGCCCCTTAGTACTGCACTACACTGGTTAGCGCTCTCTGATGCTCTGCAAATATCTATGGCGTTTTCAAGGGTGAGTTTCTTGTTTTCCAGCATGCGTTTCAGAGCCACTTCGTCTCGTGTCCCAACGACAATTCTGTCACGCAGCTGATGGTTTATGCACTGGTCGCAAAAGTCACAGAAATTGGCGATTTCCTTAACAGCACATAAAAAGTCGTCAAAACCTTCTTGCGTTTCTTGCACGCGGGAGTAGAAGTCTCTTCTATCCATGATGATGTTGCGCTGGCTTCGCAGGTACTCACACATTGCATCGAGGATGGTTCTTAACTCCGCGTCTCTCGGTAAGCTTATCCCGTAGCGAAGTGTACGGGTCCACTCGTCGTCTAGGACAGCAGCGAGTGCCGCCCTCTGCTCAGCCAGGGAGAGACAGTCTATCCTGGCGAGGGTTACGTATCCTTCAAACTTATGGCGCCACGTGTCGAACTCACGTAAAGATGCTGACGCCGTTAAGTGAGGAATGATGGTGGCGGACGTCGGGAACCTCGCGCCCTGGGTAGACGTGCTGCGGGCTGTGGTTTCGCCTTCATTGCTCGCCGTGGTGCGACTGGGAGCTTGTGTCCCCACTCTCTCCAGCAGCTGGGTTAAACGCTCCTCGCGAGCCTGACTCTGCTCCGACTGTCGCGCTAGCAGGGCAGCCAGCGCCTCCAACTGCTTCTCCATTCTGCGCCGTACCCACTGCAGCCTTGTCCTGATCCTACTCACTGCGCCATGTTCGACTCTTGACCAGCAGGGGCACAGGAAACGCAGGTAACAGTGCAGGTGTTTATTCACAGAAGGTGTGAACAGAAGGCTGGAGGTAGGTGATCTCCCGGCGCCAGGCCGCGCACTTCAACTTAACACTTATGACTGAAGCCTAGCTCGTTCACTCATACACGTATTCATGCCTCACACAAGTCTCGCTCATTCACTCGTTCACACAACTAGCTAACAACCACACACTCTCTTAGCCATGACTGTCACTATCAAGCACATCTGTCACATTGCTCAGCGAACAACAGTATCTTTCTGCCTCAATGCCACACAGTCTTGCTCAGGTTAGCTTCTGGTGTATATGAACATGAACCTGTTGAAATAATTATTTTACTACTGAAGATTCTACAGAGCAGGAGCCAATCACTTCAAAATATACGAAACATATTGTGATTAGTGTGACCACAGCAAGCCCTGGTAATATAAATGTATGCTGTAGTTATTTTAGTAACAGTTCTTGTTGGCTGGGTGGGGTGAGACAGCTTAATGTCCCAGAGTGAAAGCCAGCAGTTCTCACATCAGCTGTCATTCTACACCACAGCTTTCCACATGCACACCCACCATGAGTTGGGTGCCAAGGATTTCTGCACCACTCACAAGCCTCAGAGATACCCTTGCAATCTGTGGATTTATAACATCTGCAAACACCATGGAGAACACAAAGCATTCCCGAGGGGCTCCCAGACAAGCCTACCCCATCGTTTAGACACCTCGGAGTGCTCCCTACTGCTGGACTTTAACCTGGCTAAGCTCAGTGCCACAGAAACTCAGTCACGTCTAAGAAGCAAATCAGTGCTACACTTGTAAATCCTTAGCACCACTTTGGGAGTAGAACTGGATAAGGACGAGTGGGTTCGAAATTACACATCACTCAGGTAGAATGTAGAGAATAGGGTAAGAATACAAAGATGGCTTGTGGTGTGGTACAGGACACTGGCCATCACTTCTGGGAGAGATCAGCTACCACCACTGATATACTTGTCAATTAAAGTATCACTTATTTTTACTTATCTCTGTTTGTCAAGAGATTTCATTACTTACAGAATAATCCTTACCTGTAACTCTTCTTCATTTGGGAGTTACTAATCTTAATGTGTTTCTGAATCAAATTTTTGCTGTCCTTACTGCTGTGCTGCTATCTGGTACTGCACTCCCTTACTTGATAACTACATTCCTTGCCTTCTCTTTATCATTGTACATCAACAACCCTCTTATTTAATCCACCTTACTAATGCAAAAGTACAGTCCTCACAGTCAGCCTTTCCTAGGTTAACTGTGGAATTCTCTGCCTTATTCTGTATTCCCATCTTTTTTTTTCATGGACTGTTTTTGAGAAAGGAGCATCAAGACATCTTGGAAACAATGAAGTGGCTTCACCCTTTCAAAACTCTCCAGCTGAGTGGCTCATAGTTAGTGATTGTGGTAATTTTATCCAAAGGTTTGATTTTGTTCCTTCTTAACTTTTAATTATTTCTTTATAGAAATGGAAGATGTTTCTCTAAGGTCAATCATATAGTAAATTAAAAGAAGGAAAGGTATTAACCAGATTCAGATGGAGGGTTGGCAATGCATGTGAGTCACTAGGAAGGCTTGTGTCCCTGAGTCATGGTTTGAGCTGAGTGTGTGGTGGTGCTGTGCTGGCTGTGTTGTGCTGGCCTTGCTGATACCACAGTGTGGCCTTCTAAATATTTTTCTTAGAAGTTTTCCTTTCCTTCCAGACTGTATCATCATCAGAAGTGAGCAGCGTCTTCTGTGGTGGTACGTACACTCGTGCCTGGCAGAATGTTTTGCACTTCCTGTCACTACCTCGTATGGTATGCTGTCATTCTTTCCAGTAGTCTTGTGTACAGAGACTTTTGTTCCTAGACATACATAAAACCACAAGTCTCTGATTCCAATTTTAGGTAAGTGGTTCTCCACCACATGATTTGATTGGCTAATGGAGTACCACTTACCAGTTGCCACCTCACAATATTGATCACACTGCCCTGGCTAATGGACCACCACTATCCAATTGTCACCTCACAGTATTGATCACACTGCCCGGAACTGTGATGCTCCCTATGGCCACTGCATAGAAACACTGAGAAATTGACCTGAAGGCAAGATAAATCTTTAGCCATGAGAGGCTGGAGATGGAGATTGAACCCCTGACCAGGAAAGCAGGATGGCACCTCGGATGTCAGGGCCATGATGATCATCTGGCCCCTAGACAGTTTTTGGGACCATTGTACTGAATCACTTGCTTCCAGTGATAATTTGGAGGTGGTTTGTCTAAATGATCCCTTCAGGCTTGTTTAGGCTCATAGATAATGGCCATAACAGTAACAAAAGTGAATGGTGGTGTAAGACGAGGTTGACGGGTGGTACTGTATTTGCTTCACCAGGACCATTATACCATTAGAACATGTCCACAGAGCACATTAATAACATGAGTCAGCTTTGTTTATTGAGTTGTGGGGACAGGATGCAGTTTAGTTTTGATTCAGTGCTTCAGTGAATGTGACAGGAAATAATGAAAGCAAGAGTGGAATGTTTTGTGTAAGTGGTGAGAAGATAAAAAATGAGATTGAGCTGTGTAATAAGAAGAGAAGACTAAGAGCCTGGAGAAAACCGGTAGAGGAAAGGAGATTGAGGGGAAGACAGAGAACGAGGCGGAGGGATGAATTTGTGGTAGAACTGCAAAGGGTGGGAGGCACAGAGGAAGATGTAAGGGACAGAAACAAATGGAGGAGACTTGTATGAGGCATCATCCCCTCACTCATGGGAAACAGATAAAGCAGACAGGATGTAATGACTGTCACTCAACTCAACTATGAGAGATCTTCCTGTGGCACTCTACTTGTGTAAATCTCTGGGTGGAGCCTGCTGTGTATACATTTTGCTCATGTAAGAGAGGTGCAGGCCAATGACCAAAAAAAAAGAGAAAAAAAAAAGAAAATGCCCATTGAGGTGCCAGTTCGTAAAGAAGAGTCACATAGTTATATAATTAACTTGAAGTCTGGAAATGTGGGTTTAAATTTGAGACTGGATGGCATGTGTTGCTGTGTAGAAGAAGGTACAAGTGTGAAATCTTGACTTTGGGGATCAGGAGTGTTGTGTGTGTGTGAGCTGAATGAAAGACTTTTCAGGTGGATTGTAACTGTTGATAGGTTAGGGTTCTGTTAGATTTGGTTAGGTTAGCTTAGGTCATGTGCATCATTTACAAGCTGATATCGGTCTTATTCTCTTACATTAGGTTAGGTCAGGTCAAGTTAGGTGATGTCATGTGCATCATTTACCCACTGATATTGGTCTTATTCTCTTGGTTCACATCACAGCATAGGAACCTCTCAGGCAACTCATTTCCTTGACTTGACACCTAGACTGACCTTCATTCTTTGTGCTGACCTCCCTTGTATGAGATATGATTACTTGACCCAGACTTCTGACCTTCATTCTTTGTGGGTCTGCCCTGTACTGGTGTGCTGTGATGGTCTCCCAGAGGTTCATTGTCACCTGTAGGAAATTAGATAAAGGGATTTTTCTGGACTTTCAAGGTGTGGGTGTAGGGAGGAGTTGTCAGCCTGTGAAGGAGGATGAGGGTCTGCTGTGAGAATGTAGCGTCTTGTGTGGGTGTTGATGTAGAAATGAAAAGAAAGAGGAAGGTCATGTTTTTGCTTTATTTTATCAGTCTTGTCTCATTGTAAGGTCCTCCCTTCACTCGGTCCAGTCACTTGTACCTTAGACGTTTCCTCTTTACGATTTTTTCCTCTTCCGTGACTGCAATGGTTTCTCCTTTCCTGTAGAATGTGTCTCTTGCTTTGTGTGTTATTGTTGTAGTTATTCCGGATTTTGTTTTATTTTCAGTTTTTATTTATTTATGTATATGTCTATTTTATTTATCATTATTGTTGTTATTATTATTATTATTATTATTATTATTATTATTATTATTATTATTATTATTATTATTATTATTATTATTATTGTTACTATTAATATTATTATTATTATTGTTATTAATATTATTATTATTATTATTATTATTATTATTATTAGTAGTAGTAGTAGTAGTAGTAGTAGTAGTAGTAGTATCATTATTATTACTTTATTGCTTTCTTACTTTATTCATTTATTTATTTATTTATCTATTTATTTTATTTTATTTTATTTATTTTTTTTTTATAAGTATGCGAGTATAGGATTCCAATACCAGTAGGTTTGTTTTGTTATCCAAGGACTTCGCCACTGAGCCACCACGCACTCTTCCCCTGAGCAGCATGATACCCTTTGTGATGAGCCCAGTCACGTGTGCCTCCCTGTGGACACATTATTCCTTGCTGTCCTTACTCCTTGCTTAGCTTCTGGAGTCGTGTCTGTTGCTATAATGTGCTTCTGTGATTATCTCATTAGTCACTAGCACTATACCTAGGGAGGGAAGGTAGTGTGTGTGTGTGTGTGTGTGTGTGTGTGTGTTAAGGTTACATTAAGTGGTTCAGAATAAGATAGGATGTATATATAAGGAGCGTGTGTGTTCTTACCTAATTGTTCTTATCTAATTGTATTTTTACAGGATTGAGTCAAGCTCGTAATGTCTTGTCATTCATTAAAGTTAATTTGTCATATTTATCTTTGAGGCTATGAATGTGTGTGTGTGTGTGTGTGTGTGTGGCGGAGCAGAGCGGGGCACCATTCAGCATACATAGTTCAGCCACAAACAGACCACAGACCACGGTAATGAAGAAGTGCCTCGTGGATGTGTTACAATGCTGCGTCGTGTGCACAAAGCCCGTATTCTCAAATGCTCTGCTCTCTCATCATGTCAGTTTTCAAAGACCACAGAGATGATTAGCCGGGTTCTCAAGATTGTTTCTCCTGCTAATAATATAGGAACCTAGATAATCAGTCTCTAGAACCATAAAAAACGCCCTTATAAAACACGTGTAACTTCAACTAGAGACTCTTGAGAGTAGTGGAGATGCGATGAGGTGAGAGTGAAGGTACTGGTAGTGGCGGTGGCGGGCATGCATGATGACAGCCGCGGCGAGTGCGAGGTGTCACGTACTCCTTGATGTGCGCGGCGCCGATCAGCCAAACAGGGACTCAGAAGTGTTAGGAAACTGTTTGAGGGGCAGGAATGTGTGGTGGGCTGAATGAAGGGCGCAATGCATCCCCGCCCCACCACACACGTCCGGCCGACACACACACACACACACACACACACACACACACACACACATTGCTGAACCTGCCAGTCTTTACTCAGAATACAACCACGTGCGTCATGATAAGCCAATAATTGCTTCCTCCTCCTCCTCCTCCTCCTCCTCCTCTTCTTCTTCTTCTTCTTCTTCTTCTTCTTCTTCTTCTTCTTCTTCTTCTTCTTCTTCTTCTTCTTCTTCTTCTTCTTCTTCTTCTCCTCCTCCTCCTCCTCCTCCTCCTCCTCCTCCTCCTCCTCCTCCTCCTCCTCCATGAAGTATGTCGTAGGCCTTCCCTCCCCTCCCTCCTCTCCCTTCCTCCCTCCAAGCGGTCGGGAGGACTTCATGAGCCTATTATACGCATCTCTCTCTCTCTCTCTCTCTCTCTCTCTCTCTCTCTCTCTCTCTCTCTCTCTCTCTCTCTCTCTCTCTCTCTCTCTCTCTCTCTCTCTCTCTCTCACACACTTCTACGCTTAGAGACAGCGAGGAACCGGACACGCGTATCGCAGTTTCCTGTTGTCACTCTTCTATCACGCTTCTCTTAAGTCGGCGCTTGTCCTTATGCTTGTCACGCGCTGTCAAGATTGTTGTTTGGTTCTGTAGAGTTCAGGCATTTGTTTATTCATTTTATTTATTTGTTATTTTTCGGTTTTTCCTTTTTTTTTCTTCTTTTGTATTATTTTTTTATTGATTTTTTATTCATCTATTTATTTATTTATTTATTATTTTTTTTTTGTTTGTAGGTAAGATAAGGGTTGTATTTTGAGGAGTCTTGGAATCTGAACTGTTTCTTTCAAAGGCCTCGGGGATGATAACTAGGGTTTTTCTTGGGTCCTTTTCCCGCGGGTGGTGCAGAGACAGGATAATGCTATCACTGGAAGGAAGACACACTATTGAAACTCATAACTTCCAGTGCTGTTTGTTAAGAGTTATGGAGATTGGACAGTGAAACGTTTTGATAATACTGCAGAAGGTTAGATTCTGTTACTTTAGGCTAGGATGTGTTTGTATGTAATAAAGCTTTGCCGTTTATATTTTGGCACTGTTTAGTTAATGAAACAAAACAAATAATACCGGCAAGAGACATTTTGATCAACACTTGCTTCTTAATTTCATGATGTACTTTTTAAATAATGACAGTTGGGAAGACAACACGCCTCCCCTGTTTCCTCCTCATGCCCTCACGTTTAAGAACATAAGAACATAAGAAATAAGGGAAGCTGCAAGAAGCGACCAGGCTTACACGTGGCAGTCCCTGTATGAAATATACCTACCTACTTCCACCTATCATCCCCATCCATAAACACGTCTAATCTTGTTTGGGAACCACTGCGCTATAGAACCAAGTCGACATGATTCACGCAAGACAAGGGACTGCCACGTGTAGGCTGGACTGCTTCTTGGCTTCTTGCTTGCTTTATATTCTTATGTTCATACTCAGAAAGGTCGCGGGAGTCATGTACACAGGCGAGGAATGCTCTAAATGGTTCTGGCGGGGCGGGGCGGGACTCCCATGGGCTCCTCCCTGGGCTGGGTGTTGTCCCGGGGCCGAGCATCATATTACTAGGCGCCACATTCCGAGAAGTAGGCTGAAGGTTTCATTTTAAAAAGTGCATCCCCAGTGTTCCGTTCACAAGGCGGCTGTCTGGACTGAGCGGAGGCTGTGTGTGCATTGTCAGACACAGGCCACATGGCGCACATAAGTCTGAAAGCTCTGCCTCCTGCGTCTTCTCGTCAGCCTCTCCACGGAACTGATGCAAGTGTGGAGTTGAGTTTGAAAGACGTCATTGACAGCGGAAGGAGTGAAGGGAGTGAGCGAGTGGTTAGTTCATATCTTCTTAGGACTCGGGGTTTTATTTTTCGCCGTAATATTAATAGTCAGGGTCTACGTGGGCTTATTTTTGGGTCCAGTATTCTCAAGGTTTACGTGGTTTTATTTTTGCTCCAATATCGTCGGTGTTTACTTGCTTTTATCTTTGTAGCATCCTCAGTGTTTACGTGGGTTTATCCTTGTAACGTCTGAGTTTATGTGATTTCATCTTTTAACTTAACATTGTACTACAAGTTTACGCTCTTGTATCTTCGTGCCGTGGCTGAGTGTTCCTCCTTCACGTCGTCCCTCTCCCTTTCATGCTCTTCCCCACTTTCCTCCTT